>NC_040037.1:7111869-7190236 GCF_003713205.1 Coffea eugenioides
AACCACCTATTTAGTGGTTCTTGATTCCATTTCCCTTCCCTAATTAGCTCCTCAAGTCTTGCCAGTTTACATTCCTGTTTTCTTATTGTTGTCACTTTCCCATCCTCATATCTTGGTATCCATCTGTCACTCCAAATCTGTATCATTATTCCATCCCCCACTCTATGTCTCATTCCTCTCTTCAATAGCTGTCTTGCACATGGTTCAAAGTCGCGGTCGCGGTCCGAACCGTTCCACATCGGTCTGGGCAAGACGCGAATTTTTGAAATATTTAATATTCTAAAAATTGTAAAAAATATGATAAACAAAAATAATTAAAAAATTAGTAAAAATAATAAAAATTCAAGTTGATTCGGGATAATTTGGAGTAATTCGGTGTGACTCGGCCATTTCAACCCTTTACGGTGACATCTCGATGAGTCAAGTATCTCGGAATCGTATCGTCCCGGTATCGTATCGGAAGGGCCCGAGACGACTCGGCCGAGTCTTTGAACCATGGTCTTGCTCCTATTATGCTTTTCCATACCCAAGAAGCTGTCTTTGGAGGTTCATTGTTCAAGCTCTGTTCTCTATTTAGATACCTGGCTTTTAAAACTCTCCTAACCAGCAAGTTTGGATGAGTGATAATTCTCCAAATCTGCTTAGCTAGCAAGGCTTTATTGAAGGTAGTTAACTAGCCTTATCCTGTAATTACATAATCATATCAGGAAATTCTTTCAGGCATGAAATTGCCTTTGCAGCTGTTTTTCATCAGATAAATTTGTGCTTTGAAATCTGTCAGGAAATTGAGCCAATCTACCAGTCTCTGGTGAAGCACATGTACCAGGCAACTCTACAAATGTTCACGGAAGCCGCTCTAAAAGAGATAGAAAAGACGCATGCCCTGTCTACTCTGCAAGCCCACAATTTCATCACTAAATTCAAGAATCAGCTCAAAGGTATACCTCCATAGATGTATAGATACATAATATTCCACACCTCACAAAATATCAACTAAGACTATGAACAGATACAAATCTGACTTTAGGCCACAATATTCCTCACCTCAAGACACAATCTGATAGGCATACGCTATCTTTCCAGGCACAGCTCTTGCAGACTTGAAAACAACATTATTCCTCAGTCTCCATATGTACTGAACTGTTACTTTCAAATCAATTTTCCTGAATTTTGCTTGAAAGAATACTGCATCCAAGTACAATGACATAACCATTTCTGAATCCTGCTCCTCACTCCAGATCAAAGGGTATTCATAGACGAAACACAACTCCTTTCTCCTCCAAATAGTAGCTGGTATCTGACACTCATGAAAGAGATGGCCATGAGATTTTTCTTTTTGTGCACGAAACACACACACAGTATCTCGAGTCAAAACACGCCAGCTCTTCAATAGATTGGCATTGATTCAGCAATTATCTTCCTCTGCAAAGCAAATCTTGATACAAGAATCCTAGCTCCCCTGATGAAAACCACACCACAAAATTCATTACTTTAGCCTAGAGTGTATCACCAGTTTTACAATCATAATTTTGTCTTTTGCAGATGCTGCCATCAGACCAGCAAACTGGGATTACAAAATCAAACTAGTTGCCGAAATAGAGTCAGAAATGGATAAAATCATAGGAAGGATTCATGCAATTAATGACATGCTTAAACAGCAACAGGTAACCAAAACTTTTCGTAGAATACGTTCCTATACTTCGAAGCTTCTTGAAAGCTCAAGTTACAAGTAAGTATTAGAAAAAAACTAAAACTAAAAAAAAAATGAACTTTATTTTTTAATTTTGGGACTCATGATCTGGATTCTATAGCGGTTTTATTTGGTGTATTTTGAAATGCACTAATCAGGTTTTTCAACTAACTTTTTTTCTTACATACAACTCAGTAAATAGTCAAATTTGTGTTTATTAATCCCTAAAAAATTAATATTGACCTAGCATTAGAAAAAGTAACATGTACTGCATAGTAAGAGATTTCGTGTTCTAAACCTCAAACTTACCAAAAAAAAAAAATACTTAATGCAAAACGCACGTGCTTGTGTGCTAGTTTACTTAAAAAACTCCTGCATACAATAATTTTAAAAAAGAATTTATGCAACTCTCTACAGATGTACTTGATTTCTCGTTTTCCAAGAGTTGATCAACTTTTTTTTCGAGCATGTATACAACTTTAATTTCGACTTAATACTAAACCTAATCATAAATCTGTAAAATTTCTTTAATGTTGTTTTAAGATTGCATACATCTTGGCTCCTACATGCATATATTCAGCAATACTAATTGTTAGCTTCATGAATCATCATAATAAGGACGAATGTAGCACATATGTATGCTGACTTAGCTCCAAATCTAACTAGATTGATAATTTTCTGTGACTTTTCTTCTAACCAAGCAGAAAGACCAACGAAATTTCTGGAAAAAAGTTGTGAAGATTGGGGCTCATACGTTGAATGTTGCCGCCAGCGCAACTGTAATGGCTTTGGTACCTGGAATTGGAACAGCTCTAGGCGGCTCAACACTCAGCGCTTCCGCTTTGTCGATCATTGCAATTCTAATGGAAAAGAATTCAGAGAGCTCAGAAGGTCATGTTACCGCTATGAATTCTATGGTGAATGAAGCATAACAGGTAAGAGGCGCATCAATTGTATTTCCATTTTGGTCGATTTATAGGTCTGAGAATAATTTGTTACATGAATCTGTCTCCAAATGGATTAGTACTGCAATCATCCAGTAAAGCATTCTAGTTCAAAAGGTTATATAGATAACGTAAAAGTAATCATTTTTTGAATATAGCATGAAGGACACAATAGCATAGAGCTACATTACAAGTGCTGACTATACAGTATTATTTTCAGATTGCAACTATCTAGTTCTATGGTATCTATTTTTTTTTTTCAGAGAAATGGTTCGAGGGAAATGGCTTGACAAAGCTCATATCCTGAATCTGAATTAAGTTTGCAAATGGGTTTCTTGTGCCAGGTTTACGACGCCGATTGCTATCCGAGAATGGCCAATACCATGTTGTGGTTGTCCATCCCTTGATTTGTTCAGTTTTAAGTACTACTTACTTTTCAAGACATCGACATTCTTGATTTTCACTAGTTTGGGAAGTTAGGCAATACAGGAGTTTGAACTAGATTTTGCTATTATTCAGGTTGTACATTTATTTCCTGATTATGTCCATTTGTTCTTCGGTTCTATACAAACCATACGAGCCAATTAAACTTGCAATTATTTTGAGTCCCTTGGTCCAAATATTCCAGATTCTTGGGTAGACATTTCATCGAATAGGCTACGGACCGAAACCTAGTGATTTGACGTAATTAAAAAAAAAGGAGACTATAGTTCAGAAAAATAGGAATGTTACAACGTATTTGAAAGTTACGTACTGTGGTCAGCCATTAATTTTTTTCGATTATATTTTGGATTAGCTGTTTTTGTGGGTGTTTTTGAAAAATTTTGCTGTAGCAGAGTTTTTAGATTATATTTTGGGATATTTTCAGAAAATATTTTGGGATATTTAAGAGTAGAAAAGTTTCTAGAATATATTTTAAAATATTTTTTAAAATTTTAAAAAAATTTAAACTAATTTTTAGATTACCTTTTAGAGTACTTTTTAAAAACTTTTATTGTATTTCAAAAACTAATTTTTGAAAAACACTCCCATCCAAACAGAGCAATAGCTATTCTATCATAAAATAATAGGAATGTTACACTCGTCGTGATTTTGAAGGTTAAAATTGCTAGTAGTCTATTGTTATTCTTTTGCTTTATCCTGCATGTATTTCAAATATTTCATCCCACCCACAAATTTATGAATACATTCACGAATCTTTAGAATTCCAAATGATATAAAATCGATTGAGAGAGTTTAAGTATATTTGCAACTTTGAAATTTGCAATATCCATAACGCTATTAGAATCCTGTAATTTATATTGTAATAAAAGCACAGATTGCTCTCAAAAAATTCGAATTACCATTATGACTATTCTCTTCTCTCTTTTTTTCCCGACTACAGGAAAGGAGAGCCGAAGGAGACTTGTATTTTAAGGGTTAGTAGGCATGCAAACTTGACTAGATCAAGAAAATGCTATTGCATCACTCTTGAATTTTTTTTTTTTTGCTGTAGGTAGGATTTAAACCCCACCCACAGTCCAATGAGGGATTTAAGTCCCTCCCTAGTGGCCACTGAGTTTGCTCAGTGGTTCCACCATTACGACTATTCTCATTCTGCAAAAATTTGAATAACCATAATGAGATGCTTAAAATGTGGCATAAGGAACCAGAATGACTATTCTCATTAACATATCTAGTCTATTGGGGAATAGGGGACTTTTCAATTGGTTTTCGATTGCTGACGTGGCGCGCTGCCATTGGTTAGAATGTGGTCATCATTCATGCATTTCTCATGTGCCAAAAAATTTGTTTTAGGGCTTTCCTTGTTTTCTTTCCCTGTCATTCATCTCCGCCGCTTCGTTACTCTCCGGAGCTCCTCTCCACTTTCATTTTTCTTTTCTTTTCTTTGTTCCTTTGTTCTTTTTTATTGTTTTTTATTTGGTCCTTTTTTCTCTGTTTTTCCTTCCCGTTTCGCCCCTCCCCTTTTTCCCTTTATTCTCTTTCCTTTTTTCAATTATATGATTCTAACTGATTTTTTTCCCTTGTTAGAATTGGTCTGGATATGAAGCTACTAAACGCATGAGACACAGAAATCGTCTTGATTGGTAAGCTCCAAAATTTCCCTAAATTTTTACAGTTTCCTTTATTTAAAAAAGAAATGCATTTTTCCTACTAGGATTTGTTAATCTTTCGATTAATAATCCAGAGGTCTGAAATACTATTCTTCCATCTCCTTCTTTGAGCAAACAAAGAAAGCAGTAGTAAAATCTTCATCCAAAAGCAGCGAAAGTCAGAAGTATTTATAAACCCAGAGATCTACTGTTTTTTCTTTTCTTGTTGAGTATGCTTCTGAGTTTGTGTTCTGCCTTCTCTTTTTCTTGTGCTTAGATCTTGCAGGTGAAATTAATATTAGAAATTTGCTTCAGCACCTTAATTAGATTTTGTAAGTTTTCCTTGATTCCTCACTCCTTGTTCGTACAATTCTACAAAAGTCACTTGTTCTCCTGCTTTTCCGTGAGTGCAGCTGTGGCGATGGCCTCGGGATTTTCTCTCCTAGAGATTTCAAAATGTTTTTCCTCCTTATTTTCTCTTCATCTCTCCAGTCTTCTTTTCCACTACCATCTTCCTAAATCTTTCTTCCCCTCATCATTTGAATCATCAGTAAGTTGGATCATCCACCATTATAAAAGAAAAAAATGTGGAGATCGTTTTCCCTTTTAAACTTTTTCTTAGCTCCTCAGAAATTGTCATCTTCATTGGTGATTTTTGTGGGTTTTTTTCCCAATATTTGATTGTACTTTCTATGGTGTTGTAGGTGGAAAGGTAGAATATTTACTTCGACTCCAGATTCAAGGTAAGTGTTTACCTTGACTTTCCCTTATCTTTACCCCAATTCTTTTTCTCATATGCTTTTACCCTCATCTGTAAGGTTTTTTTTTTTTTGTTTTTTTCGTATTGCTTTAAGAGGAATAATTTGACTTCCCTGTAATGTAATGTGCTCTTTATGATGTTTTGGTGAGACAATTTTTTTTTTGTTTTCATTTTGGGTTGTTTGCTGTTGCTGTAATTTAGGAATTTTTTTATAGAGAGTAGTAAAGGAAGGGATGATAATGTTCTGGATGGTTTAGGAAGTCAAAAAGTTTGATTTTTTTCATACCCTTTTCTAAATAATCAAGAACATTATAATTGTACTTTTTGGATTGAAATATCATATATTTCATAACATTTTGCCGAAGAATTAATAGGGAATTGCTTTGGAAATATGCTTTCAACAATCAATCATATGCATGTAGAAAATTACTCCACTTCTTTTGTTTGGTTTGAAAAATGAAGTAGTGTATTTTTTAGGTAATACAGGAAGTTTTCTGAAGCAAGGCTTATCACTCGAGATATGATAAGTGTATAGGTGAGAAAGTTGAAGTTTTGATGTTAGAAATCACATCGGGAATGGCGATACATTTGACCATAAACCGTTTATGAAAAAAGAAATTTTTTGCTTCCACTAATAGAAAGCAAGAAAAAAACCAAAAAAAAATTCTAATTATTTGAAAAAGGGAAGGCAGATGTGTTCTAACTTTTACCATAACTGAGCATGCAACACGTTTTGCTTGACCAAGAATCAGAATAAGCCTTTGCAGTTGCAATCAAACACGCCAACACACGGAAAGACTAGGATTTAATACTAATATGTAGTCGTCTTGCTGCCACCAGCTTTGAGTCGTCGTCGTCGGAGGGATTAAGCCCCGCTTATAAATCCTTTTGGTACTTTTCTTTCTCCTGCCAAGCCAGTTCCTTCAGTCCCCAAAATATTGTGAGCACTAGCACATCCTCATCGTCTTTTCCTGCCGTCTACCCCGCTGATCTCCACATGGGGACGTTTCGAACTCTTCCTAATTATTGTAGCTTTTCACTTGGAGTCTATATGATACTCCTATATATTGGGATGGGATTCTCGACAATTTTTTTTCATTTTTTTTTGTTAAAGTAGAGAAATGATTGAATTAAAAAACGGGAAGGGGGCAAGGGGAGGAATTCTCCACAATTGTCAATGACTTGCTGCAAGCAGTCTCTAGTGAGGAATGAGCATCTCTCTATTTGAATTTCATGTGGTTCAAATGAATAACTAGACATATCCTGATAGGGTGTTAATTGTTAGTAATTTTATTGCTATTTTCCCCCTTTGTCCTTGCCAAATATATTTTTAATTGTTAACATATATTTATTTTTGGTATTTGGACATATCTATAGGAAGTGGAACTGATAAATGCTAAAAAGGGGATTTTATTGAGAAAAATCCTCCACATGCTAGAGCCTCCAGCGGATATACAAGTTGGGCCCACATGGTGCTACAAAAACTCCATTATCGGTTGCTGATTAGGAGTTGAAGTCATTGAGGAGCAAGAGGAAACGAAGAGAGCAAAATTTGGCGGAGCTTACTTTTGGGAATTGGACTCTCAATTCGTGCGGGGACCACGGAGATAAGAGGCACTAGTCAGTGTTTTAAGAAGAAAGAATGTACAGAGGGTCCTGGGCAATAGTTTTAGGATAGTTTTTAGAGTTTTAGTCTTTAGCATAGTTTGTAGTTTTCTTTCTTTTTCCTTATCAGGCGCAAGCCTACTGTTCGACAATATTCCCCAACGACATCATAAAAGGACATCATAATTGTACCATTTCAACTATTCACACATGCAAATTTTCAAGCCTATTCATTTAGTCACAATTGATCATTTCTGATAGAGCAGTTATTTGGCACATTTTACACTGTTATTTTGTCCTAATTTTGGCTACTTACTGTGCTAAGTATTGAGACTTTGCTCATATTTCATATTTGTATGAATTATAGATGATTGGCGTTAAAAGTAATCTCTTGAGGCAAATTTCCAGAAGACCCTTGATCTCAGGGCGTGGCCACGCCAGAAAAGGTAGATGTTACCGAAAAGCCGGATCCGCGGGACCAATAGCAGGAGACCCAATTAAGAAACCCGGTCTACGTGGACCAGATGCGTGAGATCAGAGCCCTTGGACAAAAAGCCTTGTTCCTAATGCTTTTCTCCTGCGGCGGCTATAAAAGAATAGAAAAGCCAGATTCACGGGGGAAATCACTACATCAGCTTTAGTTTTCTTTTTCTCCTTTTTGTCAGACGCCTTCCTTTGCTTTTGTTTTTCCTTCGGCAGCAAATTAGAGAGTGAGATTGATGTCAAATCAAAACAGTAGCTTTAGTTTTTCTTTTCTCAGGCGCTAGACGTCTTGCGCCCTTTTGACTTTTGACTCTTTTGCTGGACAACTTCTTCGTGGCTTTTTGCTTTGTGATTGCGGCTCCAAAACGAATGCGAAGGCAGGGCCTTCTCTGTTGTTACTGCAATTAATTCCCTTTCCCCAATTCTTCGGCAAATAATTGAATGAACTCAATTAAATCACGCGGGATTGACACGATGAGGAGCGGCTAATTTTCTCCTCTATCCAAAGGTTGACGCGAAGGCGCGGTCCATAATATCTGTGAAATCTAATCGAATCTTCATTATTTCTTTCAATTTGTTGCTATTCGTGCGTCTCCTGAATTAATTGTTCATGGGTATTTTATTAATTGAATATCAACGGTCGGGTATTTGATTTAATTTGATAGCCTACTGTCACATTAACTAAATTGAATCCGTAATTGTTCGTTTAGTTGATAACTAGTGACAACCACCATAATTGGCTTTATGTTGGGGAAACGTAAAATCTAGTTTAAATAAACCCTCTTAGCGTGTTTATTAGTTAGGGTTGGGTTCTTCTAACTTTAATGCAATTGGGTAATTAAATTCCTACAGTCGTACCTAGAGTTGTTATCTGGTTAGAGAAGCAGTCAATGGTCGTACCTTGACTGTCGAAAAAGTAAGGAAGAACTGGTTGTCAGAACTTGTTGATAACTATAACCAACCTAGTGATGAATGGATGAAATATCTTTGCATCGATGATCATTTAATTGGACCGTGCCTGAGTAGTTGATCATTTGGGTAGAATTTTATTAATTGTTTTTTTTAGAAAATTGTACTTGTTGAATTAACTCTTGAATTTTATTTTATTTTATTTTCATTTTCATCCCATTAATCATCCCCCAATTTCGTTCTATTGACTTGGAAAGAAATAATTTCCTACCCGCCCCTGTGGAATCGACCCTACTTGCCATTGTACGTAAAAATTAATATTTTATTAGACAAATCTGGTATATCGGATCAAACAAATTCTTCGGGAACAGGGTGAATCAAGTAACCCATTGCACACCTAGTGTCTCTGCTCCAGTACTTGGATTTGTTCTATAATTAATTGTGGTGGTAATTAGGACCTTTTAGTAATTATTATTGCACAGGTTCGACACCTGTTAATTTTTGGCGCCATTGCCGGGAAGCTGGCATTTGGATTATTTGTTTCTTTTCAAATTCAGTTTTCATTTTATTTTATTTTATTCTTCTTGGTATTTTTGCTAGTTTATGCCCCGTTCATCTCGCACAGGTGAATTGATATATGACCCTGAGGTTGAGAAGGCAGCGCGTAGGCGGAGGCAAGAAACCAAGAGACGAAAAGAAGGACACTTATTTATTGCAAACGAGCCAGTAGAAGACGAAGTAAGTATGGCCAACACCCAAACATTAAGGGAGCTGGCTGCCCCGGAGCTGACTCACCAGCCCTAATGCATCACATTCCCCACTTTGGCTGAGAATACTGCTTTCAAACTGAAGTCGGGGTTGATTCACCTCTTACCTTCTTTCCATGGTCTCTCTGGTGAAGAACCCCACAAATACGTTAAGGAGTTCGAAGTGGTTTGCTCTAGTATGAAACCTCCTGGGGTCACTGAAGAGCAAATTAGACTAAGAGCCTTTCCGTTTTCCCTCAAGGATGCAGCTAAAGATTGGCTGTACTACCTACTAGCAGGTTGTATTACCATATGGGTGACAGGTGCCGAACCTGTGCAATAATAATTACTAAAAAGTCCTAATTACCACCTCAATTAAATAATTATAAAACAAATCCAAGTACTGGAGCAGGGACCCTAGGTGTGCAATGGGTTACTTGATTCACCCTGTTCCCGAAGAGTTTGCTTGATCCGATATACCGGATTTGTCTATAAAAATACTAATTTTGCGTACAATGGCAAGTAGGGTCGATTCCACAGGGAGCAGGTAGGAAATTATTTCTTTCCAAATCAGTAGAACAAAATTGGGGGATTTTCAATGGGAGGCAAACAAAAATAAAATAAAATAAAACAAACAAAATTCAAAACTAACTCACAAAGCACAATTCACTAGAAAATAGCAATTAATAAAAGTTCTACCCAAAGGATCAACTGCTCAGGCACGGTCCAAGTAAATGTTCATCGATACAAAGATATTTCACCCATTCATCACTAGGTTGGTTATAGTTATCAATAAGCTCTGACAACCAGTTCTTCCTTACCTTTTCGACAGTCAAGGTACGACCATTAACTGCTTCCCTAACCAGATAACAACCCTAGGTACGACCATAGGAATTTAATTACCCAATTGCATTAAAGCTAGAAGAACCCAACCCTAACCAATAAACACGCTAAGAGGGTTTATTTAAATTAGATCATGCATTTCCCCATCATAAAGCCAATTATGGTGGTTGCCACGGGGTGTTAACTAAATGAACAATTACGGATTCTATTTAATTAACGTGGCAGTAGGCTATTAAATTAAATCAAATACCCGGCCGTTGATATTCAATTAATCAAATACCCATGAACAATTAATTCAAGAAATGCACGAATAACAATAAATTGGGAGAATTAATGAAGATTCGATTAGATCTCACAGATATTATGGACCGCGCCTTCGCGTCAACCTTTGGGTAGAGGAGAAAATTAGCCGCTCCTCATCGTGTCAATCCCACGTGATTTAACTGAATTCATTCAATTAATTGCCGAAGAATTGGAAAAGCACAAGAGTAATCTCACAGAATTTTGAAGAGTCAAAGGCAAAAAGTAAAAAGGGTCTCCGTTCTACGGAGCCTAGATGCAATCCGCGAGAATATTCAATGCCTCCCGCTAGCCGCAGGCGAACGAAAGTAAAAGAAAGAAAAACCGAGACAAGCGCCGCTGACAAGGAGCAGCAAAGGAAATTTAAAGCTAAGCCTAAAAGTTGATGTCCCTTGAATCTTCCTTGTTTCTCTTTTTATATCCGCCGCACAAGAGACGTAGAAAAGAAAAAGACGTCTGGAACAAAGGCCTGGAGCAAAGCTTTGTCTCCAGAGTTCTGATCCCACGCTTCGGGTTCACGTGGACCGCAGTCCGGCTTTCGGTTTCGTCCTCCTTCTAAGGCGTGGCCACGCTCTGAAATGGAAAGTCTTCTGGAAATTTACCCCGCGATATCATTTTAATGCTAACCACCTACAATTCACACAAATATCAAATATGAGTGAAATTCCCTTTCTTAGCACCATGAATAGCCAAAATTAGAACAAGATGACAATGCAAAACGTGCCAAATAACGGCTCTATCAAATCCCCCCACACCTAGACAATGCTTGCCCTCAAGCATTTCGGAGCTCAGAAGTACAACCAAGAGAGTAGAGGTCATGTAGAAGTCTATACTAACACAAGCATCTAGGGTCCCTGACAATATCACCAAAGGTAGAACACACCGGACATGTTGTAATTCAAAGAATATATATGAATACTAGGAGCGCTCAATTCAACATCATGGAATGCCATTACCACAGGCTTGCACATTTATCACATCTCCACCACTTAAAAGTGAACCAAGCACATAAATCAAAGGGACTTTAATAGGGTTGTAATAGGGCTCAGGTGAAAGGCGGGTTAAGAAAGTATAGATAGGGGGTAAAGTGTCAAGAGAATGTCCGAAACTCACCAATAACCACAGTGCTTTATCGGAGGGGTTTCACAAACAAGGCAGTTTTCATTTACGGTGCCCATTGTACAAGTGCCCCCAATTTTTCTCTTCTTTTTTTTTTTTTTTTTTTTTTTTTTTTTTTTTTTTGTGAAATTGCTCTTAAGGCGTGGGCACGCCTTGTAGCCCATAGTCCTCTGGTCACGAGGTCTCTTCATGAAATTTTTTTTTTTTTTTTTTTTTTTTTTTTTTTTTTTTCAAGAGACAGTCTGTAAGGCGTAGGCACGCTTGTAAGCCAAAGTCTTCTGGTCAGTGGCCTTTTTCCCAATTTCCCTCCTTTACACAAGGTAGGCATATAGCTCCTAATCTATCAGCACTTGCAATCCTATTTCGTTTGCTTTGCACAAATGATGGAATTCAGGCATCCCTTGACACACAGGGGTAAACAAGAAAGTTTAAAGAGGTCTTGGGTTAACAAACACGGATATCAACCAGAAACGAAGGACAAAAGCTCAAGTTGGTTCACTATTGGGATATAAAATGAGGGCTTGATTTTTTAGATAGCTGAAGAGGGTTAAATCCTAAATGCCCTTATCATTTTAAATGCATCCAATTCAACAAAAAAAAAAATGTGGCCTCGACATGCATAAACTAGCAAGTTCTAGAATGTTCAAACCATGTGCGATACCCACTCAATCAAACAATATAGAGCAAAAGAATAATATGCTCAAGTAAGGCTCAAGAGCTCCCCAAAAGTTACAAAAATGGGTTAATTCCAGTATACTCAACATTCAGTGACATTGCCAAGGGAAACAAAATGCATGGCTAGCATATACGACCACATACCCACTCACTTTGATTATGTCATTCATCACAGCAACATGCCCCAACACTAACAAGCATAGAAACAGCCAAAAAGACGACTAACTACAATGTTTTTCCATTTTTTTTCCCATTTCTTTCTTCTCTTCTTTTTTTTTAGAGTAACAAAGCAAAAAGAACTAATGAAAAAGAAAGTAATGGAAGCCACTCCCCCCACACCTAAATCTTACATTGTCCTCAATGTAACCTAGAAAAATAAATTGCAAGGGCAAAGCAGGCAGAAAACTTCCCTGACTACTGGAAAGGTGCGGCCGGAGCCTAAGGAGGCGGCGGATGCGGCGGCTGGAAGCCAATATGAGCATAGTAAGCTGCCTGATTCTCTGCCTGAATGCGGGCGAAAACCTGGAGCGCCATAAGCCGGCCATCTATCCTTGCCAGTTGGGTGTTGAGTTCATGGAGACCCACTTGGAGGTCCGGGTAGCGGGGGTCTCCAGCAGGGGGAGGATGAGAGGAGGACGGACCCGCCTGGTCCGGATGGGGTGGCGAGTCAGTGGAGGGTGCAGTGGTAGGCACCCGGGGCCGCGGCCCGCTCACACCGGGCGGCGTAAACTGATAAACATCGCCCACTTTGAAAATAACCCCCATTCGCTCCAAGCTACGCAAATCCAGGGGTTCATTTTCTCGAGCTAGAGTGTAGATGTGCTCCTTGTCTAGATCAAGCACTCCCACTCGAATGGCCAAGTGAGTAATGAGTGATCCCAGTATCACCGGCTTATTACGCTTTTGCATGACCGTTTCCATCTGGGTGGCCACCCAACATCCAAAGTTAACCCGAACCTTGTTGCGCATGCACCAAAGAAAATAGAATTCCACTTTGGTAAGCGTGCCGGAGGTATCCTTTCGCCCCGAGAAATTGTGAGCTAAGAACCTGTGGACAACCTTCAAGACCGGGTCCTTCAGATGGGAAGCCTTCGACTGACTCGGATTGTAGACTTGACGATCCGTGGACCACTCCCTCCAAATGTCAATGTAGTCAACTGAGAACGGTCGGGTGAAGTCACACGCACTGTTTATATATGCCCCAGAGGCAATGGTGTCCTCACTAGCAAACCCCAAAGTCAGGTTAAACTCATTAATTGACATACCAAACTGAGTACCTCCCAATCTGAAATTAATGACCTCCGGCTCATCCAAAGTGATAAATTCATTTCTGTTGAACTCGAATGTGGAGAAGAATTCACAACACAGCTCCTCAAACGTAGGATAGTTAATGATTAGATATTGTTGCCAACCTATGGCTGAGAATAGCTGTTCAACCTCCCGTGCAATTCGCAAATGGTCCAATGTCGGGGCATGAAAGCACCTACAGGGAGTAAAAGGACGGTTCGCCAAGTTATTAAACCGCTCCACTTGTGCCTGTGTAAGATTAGTGACCGTTTCCCCCCCTCCTCCAGGAGACATAGTGCTCTTATTCAGGCCCAGACGAGACCGAAAGGTGGGTTGAACCGGGGCTCGCCTCTTGCGAGGTTGGGACCCAGACGACCCAGCAGTTGTCGCCTTCTTTGGAGGCATTTAGGGGCCACCGACAAAGTATATCAGATCAGAAACAGCAAACCAACCACCAAAAGCAGATATGGGACCAGTCAACGAAATTATTAAATACTCAGCAGCTCAACCATAACAAGGGACACAGTTACCCCACCAACCGACAACTAGACAACACACACCAACCAATTCCCCACTGCTGGCAATTAGCCGACAACAATTAAGAAGACCGAGCCAACTCCCCTCAAATCAAGATATTAGTCAATAAAAAGCAGCACTCAGAGGGCTACCAACCACGTGTTCCAACTAACAAATTCACTAAAGCCCACAGATATCTCAAGTATATATTCACAGGGAAGCAGATATAAGGTGTTTCTCTTCAGACAATCAAACCACTGGTCCCCCGACAATACCAACAAATATAGCAACTCAAAAGGAGGCAAAAATTGGCAATTAAAACTCCCAATCGAAGTCACCAGCTCAACAAGAAAAGTAGGGGTACCACTTTTTCCTTTGTCCCGGCTGAAGAAGAAAGTGGCGGAGTGGGTGCGCGCGGGCGCTGGGGTGCGACCGGCTGTGGATGCGCAGCGGGCTGGTCGCACGCTGCTGCTGAGCTGCGAGGGGAAAAAGGCCGCGCGCAGATCTGGTCTAGCTGGGGCGCGCGGTTAGAAGTCTGCGCGCGTTGGGGTCTGGCGCGCGCTGGTGCGCCTGGCGTGCGGTGGAGGGTTGCGCGCAGGTGGGCGGTGGCTGTCGCGCGCGCCTGGTGAGGAGGGCTGGCTGCGGGCGCGCGCGCGGGCTTCGCGCGCTGCGTCGCCTGCGCTGCTGGCCTGGTCAAATCTGGGCGGGCGGCGGATCTGGAGCGCACAGGCTGGGCAGGCGCGCGAGAGAGGGAGCTGGGTCGGCGCAGCACGGGGCGGCGGGCGGGCTTCGCAGGCGGCGGTGGCGGCGGCGCACAAGCACAGGGGAGAACAAAGAAGACAAAGGCAAAAACAAAGACAAAGAAGAGGACAAAGGAAATTTTCAGCGTGAGAGACTTAGTCAAAGGCACTGGGCAGAATTATGCAAAGAAGAGACAAAGTGACGAAGTATGGTCTCGGTCCAAGAATTGTCTTTCTTCTTTGACTTTCGTTATCGGAAGGGTTGGAAGGCGTGGGCACGCCTTGGAGAGCATACTCTTCTGCCCACAACCTCCAAATGACGTCCAAACGAATATTTTTCTTTTGTTTTCTTCCTTGCAAGGCGTGGGCACGCCTTGGAACCCCTACTCTTCTGTCTAACACCACAAAACAGGCACAACATTAAGATAAAACCGAAAAATCATAAAACAAGGAAAAATGATCACAACTGATATTGTAATCCTTGGGTTGCCTCCCAAGCAGCGCCTTTCTTTAACGTCTTTGGCTAGACATAGTTTTCAACGGTCTAGACTTCACCACTTGGATCATCAAGGAATAGAACCTCCACGTGCTCGCTATTAAACCCTTCATAATAAGGCTTTAAACGATGACCGTTGACTACGAACTTTTTCTCCGTCTTGAGACTTTGGATTTCCACTGCGCCATAATGAGAAATATTAGTAACATCAAATGGACCAATCCAACGGGAACGCAACTTACCAGGAAAAAGCTTAAGCCTCGAGTGATAAAGTAGGACTTTTTGCCCAACGACAAACGACTTCCTCGAGACTTGTTGATCATGAAAGACTTTATTTTTCTCCTTATAAATTGCTGCATTCTCATAGGCTTCATTCCTTAGCTCCTCCAACTCTTGTAATTGGAGTTTTCTATTTCCTCCGGCCTCCATAAGGTCCATATTACACCGCTTGAGCGCCCAAAATGCTTTGTGTTCATATTCCACCGGGAGGTGGCAAGGCTTACCAAAAACTAACCTGTATGGGGACATCCCAATCGGCGTCTTATACGCAGTGCGGTAGGCCTAGAGAGCATCTTCCAATTTCACACTCCAATCCTTTCGATCAGGCCTCACCATCTTCTCCAGAATCGACTTAACCTCCCTATTCGATACTTCGGCTTGACCATTCGTTTGGGGATGGTAGGGAGTGGACACTTTGTGGAGCACACCATACTTACGAAACAAGGCGGTGATCGTTTTATTGCAAAAGTGGGTGCCCCTGTCACTCACTATGGCTCTCGGCATTCCAAAACGGACAAAAATGTTAGATCTTACAAAATCTGCAACTACTTTAGAATCATTAGTCCGGGTAGCTTTTGCCTCTACCCATTTGGAAACATAGTCAACAGCAAGTATAATGTACAAGAAACCAAAGGACGAGGGGAAGGGACCCATGAAATCTATACCCCAGACATCAAAAATCTCAACAAATAATATGGGGGTTTGACTCATTTGGTCTCTTCGAGAGATATTCCCCACCCTTTGACACTTATCACAAGATTTGCAAAACAGATATGCATCCTTAAACAGAGTAGGCCAATAAAAACCACTTTCTAACACTTTACGAGCCGTCCGCTTTGGACCAAAATGCCCACCACACGCAAACGAATGACAGAAAGCTAAAATAGAGTGAAACTCACCTGCACTTACACACCTTCTTATCACCTGGTCCGAACATTGCCTCCATAGGTACGGGTCATCCCAAAGGTAATGTTTGGCATCACTCTTTAGCTTATCCCTTCTAGCTTTTGACCAACCTGTAGGTAATTGACTTGCTACCAAGAAATTTACAATATCGGCATACCATGGTGCCGACGAATCAATGGCCAGAAGTTGCTCCTCAGGGAATGACTCCCTCAACGGTAGATCTTCTTGATTCGTGAGCAACCGGCTCAAATGGTCAGCCACCAAATTCTCGACTCCACTCTTATCCTTAATCTCTAAGTCGAACTCCTGCAGGAGCAGGATCCATCTAATGAGCCGCGGTTTGGCATCCTTTTTCGCCAACAGGTACCTCAAGGCTGCATGGTCAGAGAAAACAATTACTTTTGCACCCAATAAATATGACCTAAATTTCTCTAGTGCAAAAACAACAGCTAGTAATTCCTTCTCCGTCGTGGAGTAATTAAGTTGGGCTCCACTTAAGGCTCTCGATGCGTAGTAGATCGCGTGTGGCGCTCTTCCAATTCTTTGTCCCAACACGGCCCCCACGGCATAGTCACTTGCGTCGCACATAATTTCAAACGGAAGGCTCCAATCTGGGGGTTGAATGATAGGCGATGTCAGTGACTCCTTCAATTTGTCAAACGCCACCTTACATTCACTTGTGAAATCAAACGGCACGTCTTTCTGCAGTAGTTTGAACAGGGGTGCTCCGATCTTCGAAAAGTCTCTGATAAATCTCCTGTAAAAACCTGCGTGGCCAAAAAACGAACGCACTTCCCGTACACATACGGGGTAAGGTAGAGCAGAAATAAGGTCTATCTTAGCTTTATCTACCTCTATGCCCTTAGCCGACACAACGTGTCCTAAGACAATGCCATGATCTACCATAAAGTGACACTTTTCCCAATTAAGTACCAAATTCGTCTCTATGCACCTTTTCAGAATTAAAGCCAGATTTTCCAAGCATTCATCAAAACTGTCCCCGTACACACTGAAATCATCCATGAATATCTCAATTATTTTCTCTACATACTCGGAGAAAATACTTACCATGCACCTTTGAAAGGTCGCTGGAGCATTGCAGAGTCCGAAAGGCATCCGGCGGTAGGCAAACGTGCCAAATGGGCATGTGAAGGTGGTCTTCTCCTGGTCTTCTGGTGCGATCGCGATCTGAAAGTAACCTGAAAAACCATCCAAGAAACAATAGTAAACACGACCTGCCAATCATTCTACCATCTGATCAATAAAGGGGAGGGGGAAATGGTCCTTTTTAGTCACGGCATTTAGCTTCCTGTAGTCGATGCACTGGCGCCAGCCAGTTGCTTTCCTGACCGGGACCATATCACCCTCCTGGTTCTCCTCCACGGTCACTCCCGCCTTTTTCGGGACTACCTGGACAGGACTCACCCATGGGCTATCCGAGATAGCAAAAATGATCCCCACCTCTAGAAGCTTGAGTATCTCCTTTTTCACAACTTCCATCATCAGGGGGTTCAATCTTCTTTGAGCCTGTCTTACCGGCTTCGCATCTTCCTCGAGCCGAATTCGGTGCATACATAAGGATGGACTTATTCCCTTGATATCTGCTATACTCCACCCAATTGCCTCCTTATGCTCCCTCAGGACTCGCACTAGTTTGTCTTCTTGACTTGGAGACAGGTGCGCAGAGATGATTACCGGCAGTGTCTCCCGGTCTCCTAGGAATGCGTACTTAAGATGCTTTGGCAGAGGCTTTAATTCTAAATCTGGTGCCTGCACAACTGAAGGAAGCAGTTTCGTTTAAGCCTCTGGCACAAAAAGAGAAGTAAGCTCATACCTTGGGGATACGGGTGGAAGTGAGTGTAAGGCTTCCACTGCATGGAGCAAATCTCCCCTTAGGTCCACATCATGAGTTACACCCAACTCCAAGTGCTTGGCTAGAGCCACTTCCAAAGCGTCTTCGCCATCTAATTCGAAAATTTCCTGCACGAAAGGCTCAATAACACTCAAAGCAAAGACCGAGTTAGATTCTTCTGGGTACTTCATCGCCTCAAAAATATTGAAATTCACAGTTTCACCATCAAATTCCATTGACAAAGTACCCTCATTCACATCTATCTTAGTCCTGGCAGTGCTAAGAAATGGTCTACCTAACAAGATAGGTGATGGGCTTAATGATTTCTCATCTCCCATGTCCAAGATATAAAAATCTGCAGGAAAAACCAATTCATTTACCTGTACCAAGACATCCTCAACTAGCCCCTCTGGATATGCATTTGTACGATCAGCTAGTTGGATTATGATGGCTGTTTCTTTAAGTGGCCCAAGATTTAGAGAAGCAAAAATAGTCTTGGGCATCACATTGATTGACGCCCCTAAATCTAACATTGCTTTCCTAATCGGTGTATTCCCTATCTTACAGGGGATCGTGAACATACCTGGATCTCCACACTTGGGTGGAAGCTTCCTTTGGAGCATTGCTGACACATTTTCTCCCACCGCTACTCTTTCGTCCCCTCTCAGTTTCCTCTTATGGGTACATAGATCCTTGAGAAATTTCGCGTACTTCGGTACCTGTTTAATTGCCTCCAACAAGGGGATGTTGATCTCCACTTTTTTGAACACCTCCAAAAGCTCTTTTTCCTTCTCTACTTTTTTTTTCTTCTCCAGCCTACAAGGAAAAGGAGGTAAGTTAGATTTAAGAGTGGGCGGAGAAGTGAAGGTTACCTCAGGATCCTTGCGAATACGCCCTTCCTCTTCAATTTCCTTCTCTATCTCCTCTTCACTTTTGCTTTTTGAACTTTCCACTTTAGGCCCTTCCAATTCCTTGCCGCTCCTCAGCGTCATGGCACTTACATTCCTGGGATTTACCTCGGGTTGCGACGGCAACTTTCCATAAGAGTGGGACTCCAAGCGATTGATGGCAGTTGCCATTTGGCTTATTCGAGCCTCCATATCCTTCATGCCTGCTTTTGTATCCTGTTGGAACTGAGTGGTGCTCATGGCTAAGGTTCTAGTTTCTTGCTGGAGTTGAGCGGTAGTAGTAGCCAGGTTGGTAGTAGTCGTGGCCAGGTTTTTGACTAGATCCTCTAGAGAACTTCCTGGGTTGGAGGACGAGGGTTGCGATTTTGGTTGCCATGGCTGGTGGAATCCTGGTGGACGATTTGTAAGTGCATTTTGTTGCCTATTCCCATAACTGAGATTGGGATGGTCCCTCCAGCCCGGATTGTACGTATTGGAGTATGGGTCGTACTGCCTGCGGGGCGCGGGCACGCCTCCGGCCATGTTTACCTGTTCCGCCCCGTCCTCTTGCAAAATGGGGCACGAGTCTGTGCAATGGTCCATGCTAGTGCATATTCCACACACCTTCGCTCGGGGTGCGTCTCTCATGGCTAATTGCCTAACAACTGACGTCAATTCTGACAGTTGCTGCTGTAAGGATGAAGTCTCTACCTCGTTGACTCTACGGGGAGGGTTGCTCTCACGGGAGCCAAATTGCTGGGAGTTCTCTGCCATGGCTTCGATGAGCTCCCACGCTTCCCTTGGTGTCTTGTTTGCCAGTGCTCCCACACTTGCAGCGTCGATGATACTCCTATCGGTTGATTGGAGCCCTTCGTAGAAGTATTGGATTAACAGTTGCTCACTAATTTGATGCTGCGGGCATCTAGTGCACAACTTGTTAAACCTTTCCCAGTATTCGTACAAGGACTCACCGGGGTATTGTTTAATGCCGCAGATCTCCTTCCTCAAACTCGCAGCCCGGGATGCAGGGAAGAATTTTTCCAAGAATTTCTTTTTCAGCTGCGCCCACGTGGTAATACTACCTGCTGGTAGGTAGTACAGCCAATCTTTAGCTGCATCTTTGAGAGAGAACGGGAAGGTTCTCAGTCTAATTTGCTCTTCAGTGATCCCAAGAGGTTTCATACTAGAGCAGACCACCTCGAACTCCTTTACGTGCTTGTGGGGTTCTTCGCCAGAGAGACCATGGAAAGAGGGTAAGAGTTGAATCAATCCCGACTTCAGTTCAAAAGCAGTATTCTCAGCCAAAGCGGGGAATGTGATGCATAAGGGCTGGTGAGTCAGCTCCGGAGCAGCCAGTTCCCTCAATGTTTGGGTGTTGGCCATGCTTTCTTCGTTTTCCACTGACTTGTTTGCAATAAATAAATGCCCTTCTCTTCGCCTCTTGGTCTCTTGCCTCCGCCTACGCGCTGCTTTCTCAACCTCAGGATCGTATACTAATTCACCTGTGCGAGAAGAACGGGGCATAAACTAGCAAAAATACCAAGAAGAATAAAATAAAATAAAAACTGAATTTAAAAAGAAACAAATAATCCAAACGCCAACTCCCCGGCAACGGCGCCAAAAATTGACAGGTGCCGAACCTGTGCAATAATAATTACTAAAAAGTCCTAATTACCACCTCAATTAAATAATTATAGAACAAATCCAAGTACTGGAGCAGGGACCCTAGGTGTGCAATGGGTTACTTGATTCACCCTGTTCCCGAAGAGTTTGCTTGATCCGATATACCGGATTTGTCTATAAAAATACTAATTTTGCGTACAATGGCAAGTAGGGTCGATTCCACAGGGAGCAGGTAGGAAATTATTTCTTTCCAAATCAGTAGAACAAAATTGGGGGATTTTCAATGGGAGGCAAACAAAAATAAAATAAAATAAAACAAACAAAATTCAAAACTAACTCACAAAGCACAATTCACTAGAAAATAGCAATTAATAAAAGTTCTACCCAAAGGATCAACTGCTCAGGCACGGTCCAAGTAAATGTTCATCGATACAAAGATATTTCACCCATTCATCACTAGGTTGGTTATAGTTATCAATAAGCTCTGACAACCAGTTCTTCCTTACCTTTTCGACAGTCAAGGTACGACCATTAACTGCTTCCCTAACCAGATAACAACCCTAGGTACGACCATAGGAATTTAATTACCCAATTGCATTAAAGCTAGAAGAACCCAACCCTAACCAATAAACACGCTAAGAGGGTTTATTTAAATTAGATCATGCATTTCCCCATCATAAAGCCAATTATGGTGGTTGCCACGGGGTGTTAACTAAATGAACAATTACGGATTCTATTTAATTAACGTGGCAGTAGGCTATTAAATTAAATCAAATACCCGGCCGTTGATATTCAATTAATCAAATACCCATGAACAATTAATTCAGGAAATGCACGAATAACAATAAATTGGGAGAATTAATGAAGATTCGATTAGATCTCACAGATATTATGGACCGCGCCTTCGCGTCAACCTTTGGGTAGAGGAGAAAATTAGCCGCTCCTCATCGTGTCAATCCCACGTGATTTAACTGAATTCATTCAATTAATTGCCGAAGAATTGGAAAAGCACAAGAGTAATCTCACAGAATTTTGAAGAGTCAAAGGCAAAAAGTAAAAAGGGTCTCCGTTCTACGGAGCCTAGATGCAATCCGCGAGAATATTCAATGCCTCCCGCTAGCCGCAGGCGAACGAAAGTAAAAGAAAGAAAAAACCCAGACGAGCGCGGCTGACAAGGAGCAGAAAAGGAAATTTAAAGCTAAGCCTAAAAGTTGATGTCCCTTGAATCTTCCTTGTTTCTCTTTTTATATCCGCCGCACAAGAGACGTAGAAAAGAAAAAGACGTCTGGAACAAAGGCCTGGAGCAAAGCTTTGTCTCCAGAGTTCTGATCCCACGCTTCGGGTTCACGTGGACCGCAGTCCGGCTTTCGGTTTCGTCCTCCTTCTAAGGCGTGGCCACGCTCTGAAATGGAAAGTCTTCTGGAAATTTACCCCGCGATATCATTTTAATGCTAACCACCTACAATTCACACAAATATCAAATATGAGTGAAATTCCCTTTCTTAGCACCATGAATAGCCAAAATTAGAACAAGATGACAATGCAAAACGTGCCAAATAACGGCTCTATCAATGGGCACAGTTGAAAAAGAAGTTTTTGGAAAAATTCTTCCCTGCATCCCAGGTTGCGAGTTTGAGGAAGGAGATCTGCAGCATTAAACAGTATCCCGGGGAGTCCTTGTATGAATATTGGGAAAGGTTTAACAAGTTGTGCACTAGATGCCCGCAGCATCAAATTAGTGAACAACTGTTAATCCAATACTTCTATGAAGGACTCCAATCAACTGATAGGAGTATCATTGACGCTGCGAGTGGGGGAGCACTGGCAAACAAGACACCGAAGGAAGCGTGGGAGCTTATCGAAGCCATGGCAGAGAACTCCCAGCAATTTGGCTTCCGTGAGAGCAACCCTATCCGTAGAGTCAACGAGGTAGAGATTTCATCCATACAGCAGCAACTGTCCGAGTTGACGTCTGTTGTTAGGCAATTAGCCATGAGAGACACGCCGCGAGCGAAAGTGTGTGAAATCTGCATGAGTATGGACCATTGCACGGACACGTGCCCCATTTTACAAGAGGACCGGGCGGAACAGGTGAACATGGCCGGAGGCGTGCCCGCACCCTGCAGGCAGTATGACCCGTACTCCAATACGTACAATCCGGGCTGGAGGGACCATCCCAATCTCAGTTATGGGAACATGCAACAAAATTAATTCCCGAATCGTCCACTAGGATTCCACCAGCCATGGCAACCAAAATCTCAACCCTCGCCCTCCAATTCAGGAAGTTCCTTGGAGGATATTGTCAAAAGCCTGGCCACGACTACTACCCAACTTCAACAGGAGATCAGATCCTTGACCGCGAATACCGCGCAGCTCCAGCAAGACACCAAAGCGGACAGGAAGGACCAAGATGCTCGAATAAGCCAACTGGCAACTGCCATCAACCGCTTGGAGTCCCACGTTTATGGGAAACTGCCATCGCAACCCGAGGTAAATCCCAGGATTGTAAGTACCATGACACTGAGGAATGACAATGAATTAGAAGGGCCTAAAGTGGAGAATCCAAAAAGCAAAAGTGAGGAGGAGATAGGAAAGGAAATCGAAGAGGAATGACGTATTCGCGAGGATCCTAAGGTAACCTTCACTTCTCCACCCACTATTAAATCTAACTTACCTCCCTTTCCTTGCAGGTTGGAAAAGACAAAAAAAGTGGAGAAGGAAAAAGAGCTTTTGGATGTATTTCGAAGAGTGGAGATTAACATCCCCTTACTGGATGCAATCAAGCAGATACCTAAGTACGCCAAGTTTCTGAAAGATCTGTGCACACATAAAAGGAAGTTAAGAGGAGATGAGCTAGTGGCAGTGGAGGAAAATGTGTCAGCTATACTTCAAAGGAAACTCCCACCAAAATGTGGAGACCCAGGTATGTTCACAATTCCCTACAAGATTGGAAATACGCCGATCAGGAAGGCCATGCTGGATTTAGGGGCGTCGATCAATGTAATGCCAAAAACTATTTATACGTCCCTAAATCTAGGACCACTAAAAGAAACGGCCATCATAATCCAACTAGCCGATCGCACTAACGCCTATCCAAAAGGGCTAGTTGAGGGTGTCTTAGTTCAGGTAAATGAATTAGTCTTTCCTGTAGACTTTTATATCCTAGACATGGGAGATGAAAAGTCATTAAATCCGTCACCTATTTTGTTAGGAAGACCGTTTCTTAGTACTGTCAGGACTAAGATAAATGTGAACGAGGGTACTTTATCAATGAAATTTGATGGTGAAATAGTGCATTTTAATATTTTTGAGGCGTTGAAATATCCAGAAGGTTCTAACTCGATCTTTGTTTTGAGTGTTATTGAGCCTCTTGTACAAGAAACTTTCGAGTCAGGTAGTGAAGACGCACTACAAGTGGCCCTAACAAAGTATCTCGAGTTGGAAGTGATCCCTGACGAGGACATAAGGGACGAGTTGCATCAAGCGATTGAAGCATTACATTCACTCCCAACCATTCAACCCAGGTATGAGCTCACTTCCCTTTTTGTGCCGGAAACTCACGCAAAATTATAGCCATCGGTGGTGCAGGCGCCCGAATTGGAACTCAAACCTCTCCCGAAGCATTTGAAGTATGTATTCCTGGGAGACAGAGAGACACTTCCTATAATTATTTCTGCTCATCTGTCTCTAAGTCAGGAGGAGAGACTGGTGCGACTCCTTAGAGATCATAAGGAGGCAATCGGGTGGAGTATAGCCGACAACAAAGGGATAACCCCGTCCTTGTGCATGCACCGGATGAGACTCGAGGATGATGCAAAGCCGGTGAGGCAAGCACAGCGAAGACTGAACCCCTTAATGATGGAGATTGTGAAGAAAGAGATACTCAAGCTCCTGGAGGTGGGGATCATTTTCGCTATTTCGGACAGTCCCTAGGTGAGCCCGGTTCAGGTGGTCCTGAAGAAAGCGGGAGTAACCGTAGAGGTGAACCAAGAGGGTGATATGGTCCCGGTTAGGAAATCTACTGGTTGGCGTCAATGCATTGACTACCGGAGACTAAATTCTGTGACAAAAAAGGACCATTTTCCTCTCTCCTTTATTGACCAAATGATTGAGAGATTAGCAGGTCGTGTTTACTATTGTTTCTTGGATGACTTTTCAGATTACTTTCAGATCGCGATAGCACCGGAGGACCAGGAGAAGACCACGTTCACCTGCCCATTTGGTACGTTTGCTTACTGTAGGATGCCTTTCGGTATTTGCAATGCTCCAACAACTTTTCAAAGGTGCATGGTAAGTATTTTCTCAAAATATGTAGAAAAGATAATCGAGGTATTCATGGATGACTTTAGTGTATACGGAGATAGTTTTGAGAAATGCCTTAACAATCTTGCTTTAATTTTAAAAGATGCATAGAAACGAATTTGGTACCTAATTGAAAAAAATGTCAGTTTATGGTAGATCACGGAATTGTCTTAGGGCACGTTGTGTCGGCTAAGGGAATACATGTAGATAAAGTTAAAATAGACCTTATTTCTGCTCTACCTTACCCCATATGTGTACGGGAAATACGTTCGTTTTTGGGCCATGCAGGATTTTACAGGAGGTTTATCAAAGACTTTTCAAAGATAGGAGCACCCCTGTTCAAGTTACTGCAGAAGGACGTGCCATTTGATTTCACAAATGAATGCAAGGTGGCTTTTGATAAATTGAAGGAATCGTTGACATCGCCGCCCGTCATTCAACCCCCAGATTGGAGTCTTCCATTTGAAATCATGTGCGACGCGAATGACTATACCGTGGGGGCCATGTTGGGGCAAAGGATAGGCAATGCGGCACACGCGATCTACTATGCATCAAGAGCATTGAGTGAAGCCCAATTTAATTACTCCACGACGGAGAAAGAATTACTTGCCATTGTTTTTGCACTAGAAAAATTTAGGTCATATTTATTGGGTGCAAAAGTGATTATTTTCTCTGACCATGCAGCCTTGCGGTACCTGTTGGCGAGGAAGGACGCAAAATTGAGGTTTATAAGGTGGATCTTGCTCCTACAGGAGTTCGACCTAGAAATCAGGGATAAGAGCGGAGCCGAGAATTTGGTGGCTGATCATTTGAGCCGGTTGCTCATAAATCAAGAGGATCTACCGTTGAGAGAATCATTCCCTGAGGAGCAACTACTAGCCATTGATTCGTTGGTACCTTGGTATGCTGACATTGTCAATTTTTTGGTAACGAATCAATTACCTGCAGGTTGGTCCAAAACTAAAAGAGATAAGCTAAAGAGTGATGCCAAACATTATCTTTGGGACGACCCGTACCTGTGGTGGCAATGCTCGGATCAAGTACTTAGAAGGTGTGTAAGTACCGGTGAGTTTCAGTCTATTTTGACTTACTGTCATTCGTTTGCATGTGGAGGGCATTTTGGTCCAAAGCGGATGGCTCGTAAGGTGTTAGAAAGTGGTTTTTATTGGCCTACTCTTTTTAAGGATACATATTTGTTCTGCAAATCTTGTGATAAGTGTCAAAGGGTGGGGAATATCTCTCGTAGAGACCAAATGAGTCAAACCCCCATATTATTTGTTGAGATTTTTGATGTCTGGGGCATAGATTTCATGGGTCCTTTCCCCTCGTCCTTTGGTTTCTTATATATTATACTCGCTGTCTATTATGTTTCCAAATGGGTGGAGGCAAAAGCCACCCGGACTAACGATTCGAGAGTGGTTGCAGAATTTATAAAATCTAACATATTTGTCCGTTTTGGAATGCCAAGAGCCATAGTTAGTGACATGGGCACCCATTTTTGCAATAAGACGATCACTGCTTTGTTTCGTAAGTATGGTGTGCTCCACAAAGTGTCCACTCCCTATCATCCCCAGACGAATGGTCAGGCCGAAGTATCGAATCGGGAAGTTAAGTCAATCTTGGAGAAGATGGTGCGGCCTGATAGAAAAGACTGGAGCTTGAAGCTGGAAGATGCTCTCTGGGCTTACCGCAACGCATACAAAACACCAATTGGGATATCCCCATACAGGTTAGCCTTTGGGAAACCCTGCCACCTCCCGGTGGAATTTGAACACCGAGCGTTCTGGGCGTTTAAACAGTGTAACATGGATCTTATGGAGGCCGGAGAACATCGAAAGCTCCAACTACAAGAGTTGGAGGAGCTAAGGAATGAAACCTATGAGAACGCCGCAATTTATAAAGAGAAGAGTAAAATTTTTCATGACCAACAAGTCTCAAGAAAGTCATTTGTCGTTGGGCAGAAAGTTCTACTCTATCACTCGAGACTCAAGCTCTTTCCAGGTAAGTTGCGTTCACGCTGGATTGGTCCATTTGTTATTTCTAATATTTTTTATTATGGTGCAGAGGAAATCCAAAGTTTGAAGACAGAGCAGAAGTTCATGGTCAATGGTCATCGTTTGAAACCCTATTATGAAGGGTTTAATAGTGAGCAAGTAGAGGTTATATTCCTTGATGATCCAAGTGGTGGGGTCTAAACAATTGAAGGCCATGTCTAGTCAAAGACGTTAAAGAAAGGCGCTACTTGGGAGGCAACCCAAGGATTACAGTATTAGTTGTGATCATTCTTCATTACTCTGCGATTTTTCAGTTTTGATTATTTTTGTGCTGATGGACAGAAGATTAGCAGTTCCAAGGCGTGCCCACGCCTTGGAAGGGGTGCACCGGGTGTCCTGAGCAAGTGGGAGACTGGCAGTCTCAAGGCGTGCCCACGCCTTGACAAAAATTCTTTTGAGTAGCATTAAGAGGCAATGGTCAGAAGACCATGTCCTCCAAGGTGTGCGCACGCCCTCCAACCTTTCCAATAACGAAGTCAAAGGAAGAGTTCTTGACCTGGACTTACCCAACCCCACTTTTCTACTTTTTCTTTTCTTCGTCTTTTCTAGCCTCGTCACTGCCCGTTGAATTAAGCCTCTACCTTTCTATTTTCTTTGTTTAGCCCTGATTTCACTTTCTTTTTCCTCTTTTCTTGTTGGTCTGTCCGCCGCCACTGCCCATAGCACGCCGCCCACCTCACACCGCCATTATCGCCGCGTGCCGCCACCTTCCATCGCTGTCCGCCGCCGCTGCTCCCTCCTCCTCGCGCGACCCACCAGATCTGGTCACCCATGACCAAGTAGCGCGCACCAGCTCGCGCCACCCCCTCTGCCAGGCGCACGGTCCTCCCTCCAAACCCCGCGCGCACCCAGTAGCGCGGTTCTGCTCGTCGCGTCAGCTCACCCAGCTCACCCAGGCTAGCAGCAGCGCGCGCGACCCTGAGTCCGCGGCCCTAGCAGTGCGCATCCTCGAGAGACCCAGCAACCCAGCGCGCGCGACCTACCTGCGCGTCTGCTCCAGCCGCGTATTCCCACTCAGCCAGCAGCCCATCTCGCGCCCAGCCACGCCCAGCAGCAGCACAGCGCGCGCGGCCTGCCCAGTTCAACTGCCGCGCGCCTTCGTCACGCAACGCTCTAGGCGCGGCGCACCGCCCTCCGGCTCTTTTTCCCCTTCGCCGTGCATCACTTCCACGGCCTCCTCCAGCGTGGCCCAGAAATTAAAAGTGGTACCCCTATTTGTCTCTCTTGTTGAATTGGTGATTTCGACTTGGAACTGTTACTGCTGAATTTTTGCCTCCTATCGGGTTGACATACTTGTTGGTTTTTTCGGAGGACCATTTGACTGTTGACTGAAAGAGTGAAATTTCATATCTGTCTTTAATTAATTATCTGTCTTGGGTGCATCTTTGGACTCTGGAGATCTAAAGTGATACACATGGTTAGTGGTTTCCCCTCTGCTGGACATAATTGCCTGATAACTTCCTGTGTACGGTGTTGAATTGGTTTTCTAGATTTGTGTCGGGCACGTGACGCAAGTGGGGTATTTTTTATGCTTGTTAGCTTATAGCTGCTTCGGTAGAGTACTTGTGTCTCTCTTTCATTGGATTGTTGGTTGTTGACGCTTTATTTGTTGACTGTGGTCCCCCACCTCTTTTGTGTCCACCTTGCTGTTCTTATGATCAATTGCATTCATTTTTATGGGTTCTGGATGCCTCCGAAACAGGTGAAAACTGTTGGGCCGTCTGGGTCCCAACCTCGTAAGAGACGAGCCCCGGTTCAACCCCCCATTCGATCCCGTTTGGGCCTAAATAAGAGCACCATGTCTCCTGAGGAGTGGGGGGAACCGGTCACTAACCTTACAAGGGCACAACAAGACCGGTTCAATAGCTTGGTCCACTGTCCTTTTGCTCCCTGTAAGTGCTTCCATGCCCTAACCCTGGATCATTTGCGAATTGCACGAAAAGTTGAACAGTTGTTCTCGACAATAGGTTGACAAAAGTATCTAATCATTGACTACCCCACATTTGAGGAGCTGTGTTGTGAATTCTACTCTACTTTCGAGTTCATCCGAAATGAATTCATCACTTTGGATGAGCCGAAAATTATTCAATTCAGATTAAGAGACATCCAGTATAGTATGTCCATTAATGAGTTTAATCTGACTTTGGGGTTTGTCAGTGAGGATACCATTGCATCCGGAGCATATATTAACAGTGCTTGTGACTACACCAAACCGTTCTCTACTGAGTATATTGACATCTGGAGGGAGTAGTCCACGGATCGGCAACTTTACAATCCGAGTCAGTCCAATGCCTCTCATCTGAAGGACCCGGTCTTGAAGGTTATCCACAGGTTCTTGGCTCACAACTTCTCGGGGCGGAAGGATTCCTCCGGCACTCTTACCAAGGTAAAATTTTATTTTCTTTGGTGCATGCGAAACAGAGTTCAAGTTAATTTTGGATGTTGGGTAACCACTCAAA
This sequence comes from Coffea eugenioides, assembly GCF_003713205.1. NCBI lineage: Eukaryota > Viridiplantae > Streptophyta > Magnoliopsida > Gentianales > Rubiaceae > Coffea > Coffea eugenioides. The sequence goes on from NC_040037.1 coordinate 7,141,438, forward strand.
TGCAATCAGTCGTTCAAAAGCGCAATAAACCGATTATTCTGGGCTCACTCATTACCCATTTGGCCATTCGATTGGGATTGCTTGACCTCGACAAAGAGCACAACTTCACTCTAGCTCGGGAAGTTGAGCCACTAGATTTGCGCAGTTTGGAGCGGATGGGGGTTATTTTCAATGTAGGAGATGTCTATCAGTTTACGCCCCTTGGCGAGGGCGAGCCACAGCCCCGGGTTCCTCTGCCTGCCCCTTCTACAGGGTCTCCACCCCATCCGGATCAGGTGGGTCCGTCCTCCTATTAGACTCCTCCTGTTTGGGAGTCCCGTTACCAAAATCTCCAGGATTCCTTCGATGAGCTAGGCACCCAGGTGGCAAGATTAGATGGCCGTCTTGCAGCGCAACAGGTCTTCGCCCGTATTCAGGCAGAGAATCAAGCGGCCTTCTTCGCTCACATCGGATTCACCCCGCCTCATCCTCCTCCACCTTAGTGTCTCGGTGCCCCCTCTCGGTAGTCAGGAAAATTTCTCTCCGTATCACCTACTACTTCATTTGTCATTTATACATTGAGGACAATGTCGATTTTAGGTATGGGGGGGAAGGTTGCTATTATTTCTTTCTACTTCCATTGTTTCCTTTTATTCAAAAAAAAAGGGGGGGAACAATCAAAAAAAAAAGTGGAAAAAAGAAGAAAAAAAAGGGGTAGTTAGTTGACTTTCTGTTTGCTATGATGAATTATACAATCATAGTACATGTGTGTGTGGTTAAATATACTAGCTGTGCATTTTGTTTTCCCTTGACACTGTTGTTGAGAGATGTTGAATATGCTGGATTTACCTGTTCCTGAAACTTTTGAGAGGTTTCGAGCCATATATGAGCATATTATTCTTGTTTGCTCTAGTTTTGTTTGATTGAATGGGTATCACACATGGTATTGGCATTTTAGAACTTGCTATTTTATACATGTCGAGACCACATTTTGTTGAATTGGATGCATTTGAAATGATAAGGGCATTTAGGATTTAACCTTCTTTAGCTATCTACAAACCACGCCCTCATCTTATCTCCCAATAGTGAACCAATTTGAGCCTTTATCCATCTTTTTGTTTGTCAACCATGTTTGAAACCCCGAGACTTTTTTTTTTTAGACTTCCTTGTGTTGTTAAGAGATGTCTGAAACTTATTGCGTATTCAAGGTGAGGGAATCAATGGTAGCAAGTGTTGGTTGGCAGATTTGATGTTGTATGGTGTTGTTTCTGTGCATCTGGGATCGGAAAAAAAAAAAGGGACATTGTTAGCAAAATGGTGAACAGCCGACTCTGGCTCTCAAGGCATGCCCACGCCTTGCAAAGGTTTCCCAAAAAAAAAAAAAAAGTGAAAGTCATCCCTTGCATAGTGGGTATAGCAAATGGAAATGCCTTGCTTGTGAAATTCCCTGGTGAAGCTTTGCGGCTGGGAAGTGAATATCGGCATTTTCTTGATACATTACACCCTACCTGTACCATTTATCCCACTTTTTGCCTAAGCCCCATTACAACCCTATGAAAGTCCCTTTGATTAGTGTATCTAGTTCACTTTGGAGTGGTGGGGATTTGATAAATGTGCAAACCTATGGTAATGGCATTCCGTGATGTTGATTTGAGCGTTCCCAGTATTTATACATTCTCTTGAAACTGATGAGTCTTACTGAGCACATCTTGTAGTTAAATTGCCTGTCCAGTACATTCTCATTTCGACGACCTTGTCGGGGTTGCGGGATGCCTGTGTTAGTATAAATTACTACATGACCTCTGCTCTCTTGGTTGTACTTTGAGCTCCGAAATGCTTGAGGGCAAGCATTGTCTAGGTGTGGAGGGATTTGATAGAGCAGTTATTTGGCACATTTTGCACTGTTATTTTGTCCTAATTTTGGCTACTTACTGTGCTAAGTATTGAGGCTTTGCTCATATTTCATATTTGTATGAATTATAGATGATTGGCGTTAAAAGTAATCTCTTGAGGCAAATTTCCAGAAGGCCCTTCATCTCAGGGCGTGACTACGCCAGAAAAGGTAGATGTTGCCGAAAAGCCGGATCCGCGGGACCAATAGCAGGAGATCCAATTAAGAAACCCGATCTACGTGGACCCGATGCGTGAGATCAGAGCCCTTGGACAAAAAGCCTTATTCCTAATGCTTTTCTCCTGCGACGACTATAAAAGAATAGAAAAGCCAGATTCACGGGGGGAATCACTACATCAGTTTTAGTTTTCTTTTTATCCTTTTTGTCAGACACCTTCCTTTGCTTTTGTTTTTCCTTCGGCAGCAAATTAGAGAGTGAGATTGATGTCAAATCAAAACAGTAGCTTTAGTTTTTCTTTTCTCAGGCGCTAGACGTCTTGCGCCCTTTTGACTTTTGACTCTTTTGCTGGACAACTTCTTCGTGGCTTTTTGCTTTGTGATTGCGGCTCCAAAACGAATGCAAAGGCAGGGCCTTCTCTGTTGTTACTGCAATTAATTCCCTTTTCCCAATTCTTCGGCTAATAATTGAATAAACTCAATTAAATCACGCGGGATTGACACGATGAGGAGTGGCTAATTTTCTCCTCTACCCAAAGGTTGACGCGAAGGCGGTCTATAATATCTGTGAGATCTAATCGAATCTTCATTATTTCTTTCAATTTGTTGCTATTCGTGCGTCTCCTGAATTAATTGTTCATGGGTATTTTATTAATTGAATATCAATGGCCGGATATTTGATTTAATTTGATAGCCTACTGTCACATTAACTAAATTGATCCGTAATTGTTCATTTAGTTGATACCTAATGACAACCACCGTAATTGACTTTATGTTGGGGAAACGTAAGATCTAACTTAAATAAACCCTCTTAGCGTGTTTATTAGTTAGGGTTGGGTTCTTCTAGTTTTAATGCAATTGGGTAATTAAATTCCTACGGTCGTACCTAGAGTTGTTATCTGGTTAGAGAAGCAGTCAATGGTCGTACCTTGACTGTCGAAAAAGTAAGGAAGAACTAGTTGTCAGAACTTGTTGATAACTATAACCAACCTAGTGATGAATGGATGAAGTATCTTTGCATCGATGATCATTTAATTGGACCGTGCCTGAGTAGTTGATCCTTTGGGTAGAATTTTATTAATTGCTTTTTTCAGAAAATTGTACTTGTTGAATTAGCTCTTGAATTTTATTTTATTTTCATTTTCATTTTCATCCCATTAATCATCCCCCAATTTCGTTCTATTGACTTGGAAAGAAATAATTTCCTACCCGCTCCCTGTGGAATCGACCCTACTTGCCATTGTACGCAAAAATTAATATTTTATTAGACAAATCTGGTATATCAGATCAAGCAAACTCTTCGAGAACAGGGTGAATCAAACCCATTGCACACCTAGGGTCCCTGCTCCAGTACTTGGATTTGTTCTATAATTAATTGTGGTGGTAATTAGGACTTTTTAGTAATTATTATTGCACAGGTTCGACACCTGTCAATTTCCTAGGGTATACTTCATCTAAAGAGTAAATCGTACCTCAAATTCTATTATCATTAAATATTATAAAAATCTCTTATTTCACAATATTCTATCCAGCCTCATTCCCATTTTCTAAAATCACTAATATTACAAATATCATTCAACATACATCTAGATCGCATAACCTAAATTTTGATAACATTAAAACTCACATGAATCTCTTATTTCCTTTAATCCTCTTTTTCTTTTCATCTCATTTCAATTCTCAAAACCCCTAATACCTCAAAAACCATTTCACATACGTCCGGACCATATAACCTAAGCTCTGATACCATTAAAAATGTCACGCCCCGAGCCCGCACGTGCCCGTCACATGACACCTGGCATACTCCCAAGTCCCACTCAAGAATACAAGGCTACATTAACTAGTTTAACTTTAAAGGTACTAAATAAAGTGCGGTACAAATCACATATAAAAGAAAGCCTACGAATATTCAAGACGTTCGTACATTTATTCTCTAATTGAAACAGCGGAAACAAAAGTAAATAAGGCTAACAACTAGGAGTAGCTAGCCTGCCAACTTCTATTCATCTGAACTAATAAAAGTCATCCTCAGGGTCTTCTACGTAAACCAATTCATACTTTTCAGAATCTGCAAAAATGGTAAGAAGTGGGTTGAGCGATACATCGCTCAGTAGGTAATATTTATCCCTTTGTTGGGCCATGCACTCTTCATTTTATAGATACATATATAGATACAATCAAATCATTGCACCTTGTTTACGTTCAAAATTAGGAAGGTAACGTCGTTTATAAAACAATCAGTAGTAAGAAATGACAAGCAGTTCAAAAGGCCTCTTATTGATAATTATACATGAGAAATTGTAATGTCATAAATCACTTTATAACAATTCATAAGTCTCTTCATATCCATTCATAAATGATCCTGTAAAACGTTGCATATCAGTTCATAGATCATTTCAAATCAGCTCATAAGTCTCATTTCAAATCAGCTCATAAATCATTCCATATCAGCTCATAGCAAGTACATGCAATGACCGGCTACTGAGTATTCAGCCTAGAGATTAAACCCCTTTTAGGTGGGCGACCAATAGATTTCGCGACTATCGATTGATCTCATTTCATTCTTGGGTCAATCGGCCGGACTTTATACCAGACTACCATGGCGATTAGACAGGACTATAGCCCCTACCGTCTATTCCATGACTGCTCTGAGCTTTACTAGTCAAAACTCATTTCATATATCATATACATAAATCTTTGCTTTCATAAAAGATTCAGCTCATCTTGTATATAAGAACATATCAAAACATTTCAAATAAGTCACATGGCCCCTTTTTGTATAGTAAAATATAGCTTTCATAAGTATCCAAGTAAAGCATTTAATCAAACACCTTTCGAGTCAACGCAACAAAATGGGATTGAAAACAAGAATTTCATTTTGCACATTTGAAATCTCAGAAGAGTAAGTACCACCTACCTTTGTTTAGCTGCTCGAATGGAACTACCTTAGGTCTCTTAACTGGTACCGTACCTATCAATGCATATGTTTCCTAATTAGTTGTTATTTTTCTATAAGTACATAGTATACAACTCTGAGTAAGTCGAAGATTCATGTCTAGGCTATTATATGAGCCCTAATAGCGTTCCCCTCAAATTGAACGATCTCTATTTTTGGAAAGTTTCCTAATTTGGAAAGTTTCTATTTTTAGAAAGTTTCTTAATTGAGAAGGTTCTCCTATTTGTAACATTTCCTAATTTAAAAGCAGGTAATTATTTATTATTATCATTATTATTAATGTTCTCGTCAACCTTATTATTTATTATTATTATTGTTATCCTTATGGTATTTTTACTAGCATTATTATTATTATTATTATTATTATTATTATTATTATTATTATTATTATTATTATTGCGGTTTTAAACATTTCGCTTAACAATTTAGCACTTATCTTACATCGTCTAATTTGACTTAATACAACTAGATTAAGATGTTTTAGGTCTCCATTAAAATATCTTACACGTAATTTAACTAAGTATAACTTTACATGACTAACCTTTCCATTCTAACAATTGCCTTAAATTGAGTCTTGAATTTCTAATATTCACGATATACTATAAAAATGGACTAGTTATATTTAAAATTTATTTATTAAACACTTACTAAATTTTTATACTATAGTTTGGTTCAAGTTTAAATTGCCTCCCTTTTTGCATATTTATTTTTATTATTATTATATTTTTTTTATTTCGGGTAAAGGCCAACCATGGCTGACCATGGTCGCCAGAGGGTCTGGCGACCCCAAATCCCCGGCCAACCAAAATTGCTCCATTGTCGCCAGCACTTGCTGGCGACATCATCTCATCTTCCCTTTTTTTTTTTTTTTGGTCTTTCGGTCAACCTTTGGAATTCTTCCTGTGGCGTTGCTTCTGCAACGCCTGACCGAAACAGAGCAACAGCAGCCGCCGCTACTCTTCCCTTTCCTTTTTTTTTTTTTTTTAAACAGATTCATACGCCTTAAAATCTTAAGATTAAAATCAACTCTTTTATTTCTATTAACCCCGATACGAATCTTATCAAAACATATATATCTATCCCTACAAAGCAACAATACATGTCCATAACATTTCTAGAACAATTAATACATCTACTAAAACTAAAAAGAGAAGTTTTCTTGTGTGAACTCGAGACTTACAGGGTTAGGTGCCTAGTCGTCGGATCGATTGACGATGCTGCCTGCTTCTCCTTCTCTCCTCTCTGACGGCTTTCTCTCCTTTCTGACGGCTCTTGCTCTAGGGAGGCAGACGAAAGAAAAGTAAGGCTAGGGTTATTTTCCTGTCTAGGGTTTTAATGAAATCCTAAACCTAGCACTACTTATCAATAGGTGGCTTGGGTAAGAGTTTTACTTTATTAGAGCCCATTAACCCATCCTACAGTTACTTTATTTTATTTCCCCTTTTTTTTTACATAGCAACTTTATCCTTTTTAATTAGTTGAGAAAATAAAATGATAAAGATAAAGTAGTAAAATTGGGCCAACAGTCGTGGGTTTCACAAAATCATTTCAAGGTGAGACGGAAATGTTCTTCTTTTTAGTATGGTTTTACTTCATTTAGTATGCAACCGCTGGCAAAATTGCAACAATCTTTTTTTTAAAAAAAAATTGTAACAATCTTGAACAATACACTATCGCTATAGAACTGTGAAAAGAAATGTTAAAAAGTTTAGTAGATTCTTTAATACTCCCTGTTTTTGGAAGTGAGCCATGTTGTAAACAGTGTTTTAAAAACCGGATTGGACAGGCCGGTTCGACCGGTCGGACCGCGAACCGGCCTTGGCTCCGGTCCGATTCATGCTTTGGGTTGATTATACTTAAAAATCGGTTCGAACCGTGCAAATTGAACTGTTGAACCAGCAGTTTTTTTGTTTTTGTCTATTAAATTGAAAAAAAAATTTTTAAAAAGAATATGTTTTCCTTAATCCTAAAAACTAATTATTAAACGCCACATTCACTCACTTTCTTCTTATTTTTTGCTTCTTATCAAGTTTATATTTTTATTTTGTAATTTCTTGACTTCCTCCAAACTCAAAACTTCTTTTTTTTTTAAGTTGCAATATCTAAATATCAAAAACTTGAATCAAAATTTAAACTCACAATGTCTAATTCTCATAGACGTAAATTTTGTATAATTTCAAAATATTGTGGTATTTTTGAATTGGATTTAACATTATTTTTTTGGTACATTCAATTAAGATTGAAATGAAATTTATTTGTTTCAACTTATAATTTAAAAAATTTATTTGTGAAAATCCAACTTCTTTGAAAGTATTAAAATTTTCATTTTATAAAGTCTTAAATTAGTCCAATGCATGTCTTATTTTGTGCATATATATTTATATAAATTATTTTAAAAAAAATTCATTGAACCAGGATTGAACCGGTCCGACCGATTAAATTTTAATCTGAACACCTCACCAGTTCAATTAACGGTCCGAATTTTAAAACATTGGTTGTAAATGCTTTGTTGCTGGTGGTTGCTCAGGTCAAAGTGGTGGCATTGTCGAATTATGAGTACCAGGAAGAGCAATTTAACAATGAGGTATGTGATTTTTCCAAACTATAGTAGGCGGATAACAATTTTAAACATGACTACCTAACTTGGTATACAATGAATTGTGTTGGGACAGGAGACACTTTGCTTTAAAAAATTAAAAAATTAAAAAATATATATGAAAAATATAAAATATTAGTGTATCTTTTTTTGTGATGTGATATATGAGTAATAAAAAAATGATTGAGAATATACAAAAGTGATTTAAAATATATTTATTATGCAATTAAAATAAAATATAAAAAAAACTTGAGTATCCAAACAAACATCTATGAAAATTTATGTCAATACTGAATGGCTATGGCCACTCTGCTTGTCCTTCAACTACGAGTTCACTTTAAAACATAAGTAAAAGTCTAAAGCTCTTCGACTACACTGCGATCTCTCTTTGTTTCCCTTTTTTTCCCCCTATTTTGGTCTCACGTTATAATAAGGGATAATCTCAGAAACCTCCCTTGATGTTTTTTACTATTTCAAAAAGCTCCCCTCTAATTTAAAAAATTACGCTTACCTTCTCTATGATTGGCATTTCAGTAACAATATAGATCCAGTATGCTAAATTTGTCCTCGAAAATCCTAAAATAACCCTTCGTTACTTAGAAGGGGGAAAAACTCACTAATAAATTTCTTTCATGTTACAACTATTATAAACGACATAATCACAATTCTAATGAATTCAATAAACCATTTCAATTTAATCCTCATATTCTCACAATTTGACAGCCTACGAATGCCCTCCCAAACTTCCCATGCAAATCAACCGTGACAATTAACGTTTGCATTCAACCTAATCTTTAGTCTCAATTTTTTTTTTTTTTGCGTAAATTCAGTGTTTGAATTGACCAATGTCACTATCCAAACTCAATCTAAATGGTTGCAATCTTGTTGATGCTAAAATAGTCTAACCCACCAAGAATACCAACACGGAGTAACCAAAAACAACACTAGAAACCATACCCCATGTGTTTAGGCAAATTTGATTGTAGTTATTATATCCCAAAATTCTTTTTTACACAGTTGACATAATAACATAACCTTTCTCAATCCATGTTTCCATTTTAGTTATTACTTTTATTTTCTTGTCTGTACTTTGTATCACTACCATCCTTTTTACCTTCACTTAGTTTAACAACAAATATGATCCGGCAACTTGTTATTTGGCAATTTCAATTCAATAATATTTACAAAAAAGGAAAACAAAAAAAGGGGGAGAAAGGATCTATTTTCATAATAATAAGGATTCGAAAAGTATTAGATGGTTTGTAGATAGCAATTACTGAAAAATAGTGGTAGGACATAGAGTTGGAGAGAGAGAGAGAGAATAAGAGTTTATTTTGTGTGGTAGCTATTGCTTTAGAATGAAAAGCTAGTTCTAGTTGTATTTTGTAGGAATTATTTATAAGTGAAGGATATTATAATCATTTTACCACATGAAGGGAGTGTAATTATTCAAATTCGAAGGGAAGCGAGTGAAATTGTCATAAACCTCAGGGGAGATTTTTGAAATTATCCCTTATAATAAACATAGATCTATATACTTCTCAAGCATTTAGATCCTTAAATATTATGTGGTTTGCCATGGAGATATCAAGCTTATAATGTTTTTCTTCCTTTCTTTTTCTTTCTTAAATTATACGATGATTTGCAGATTTCTTAAGCATTTATATCTATCAAAATGTGGCTTGCCTTGTTAAATATCTAACCGTGTCTATGTATTTCTTTCTTTCTTGTTTGCATTTTTTTTCTTTTTCCTCTTTTGAACGGGAAGGTGGCTAAGCTAAAAGGCCAAATTATACCTTTTTCTATGTATGGTGAACATGCCACACAAAGGATTGCAGCTTCTGATTTTGGTCAATACGCGAGAAAGATATGGGGCGAAATTAGGGAGGATAAGGAGCTTGACTTACCAGGATACAGAGTAAAAGCGTGAAATTCCATTATCAAGATATACACGACTAACTTTACCTAGAAAGATATATACAACTATCTTCATTTATTTTAATTTCCTTAGAACCTAATTCTCTTCCAAATTAACTTGTAGACCGTGATTGCTGAATTCCGTTGTAAGCAAATTATTGAAGAGAAGGAAGATAATTTACTTGCCTTTTCAAGGCTTCTGCTTCTGCTTGCTAATCTGGAAGTAACAATTTTGGTATTTGTTTTTTCTTTATTTGAAAATGGATCCAGACCTGGCTTCAAATAAAGAAAGATGTAGAGTCTGGCATGGTGGTACAAGACTTTGGAGAGAAAGTCAATTCACTTGTTCGCACTTGTTTGGGGGAGTGAGTATCTATCGATTCCTTGCTGTACTCAAGTTTTAATAAAATTGGCACTGTAAACATTACGGTTACAGTGGTCTGAGCAGAGAAAGCTACATAATATTTGGACAAGGATGCAAGTATTGTTGATTTTAAGTGAAAAAACTTAATTTTAATTGGTGAACTGTACTAAAATTTCCAGTTAATATCATCTCTTCTTTTTTTTTTTCTTTTTTTTTTCAAGAATCTGGATAGTCATTCGCAACTGAACTTTTAAAAATGTCGAAATTACATTTATAAATATATGCACACTAACTCCGTATGATTTTTATATTTTATCATATAACCCTCTTATGATTTGATACTTTACTATATAACCCCCTTATAATTTTCAAAATATACACATAACCCCCCTTGGTTAATAAATAATTTTCAACTTTACATAAGGGTATTTTTTATATTTTAGGTGATTCCGTTACGAATGATTATTTTCATCATTTTAATACTTTAATCCAAATCATGAGGGGATTACGTATGACTTTTGAAACTATAGAGGGGTTATATAAAAAAATACTAAACCATAGGGAGATAAAGTGTAATTTGCCCTGTATTTATTGAATGTTATGAGAGGCCTCAAGGTGCCCTCTGATAATTCCCAAAAGAAATGCTGAAGCATATGTGTTGATCTGTAGAACAATGAACTCGATAAAGTTGATTTGAGCACCATGCAAAGTTTCTTTTCAAGAATAGATAGCTATATACGTGGTTTCGCAACTTTCAAGATTATCAACAACTTAAATTTCGAATACAACTTAAACAACCGCCAGTCTTGTCGCGTTAATTACTGGTTTTTTACGTTCCATTAGTACGTAAGTGAAGTCTCCAAAACAAACATGCATGTCTATCTGAAATGTTTTCGCACGATTACTCACCAGGTAATGGTCTAATTCCTGTTCAGAGACAGACAATATCTAACTGAATTCATTTTCTCCGAGGTTTCAGGATACCAATCCGCAAGGTCGGGACGAACTTCGCATGAAAGCTGCCTCCTTAGGGCTTGATCTGTCTAGTGCGGTCATCAAAGCTTTCGATTCACACTTCTCTGCAAATCAATCCGTCTTTCGAGCTGCCACAACCAGCACAACTCCACAACCTTCGTCTTCGGCCTCTACTGGATTTCGCAGGATTCCAAGAATGCCGTCCACTAACCAGATGAATGTTGACTACTCACAACTGATGTCGGCTGTCTCACAAATATTGAATCACAGATAAATGGTAAGAGATGGAGTGTTTGCCATTAATTTCTTGGATTTGCAGCAGAGGTTGATCTTAAGGTTGTCTTCAACGCATACGCGAGTATTAGCTACAATTTAAGGTTTGTCTTTCATATGAGCATTAGCTATGATGATTGGTTACTACCCACAATTTCATGTGACAATAAAGATTTGGTATGTAATAACCTGTTGAGCTTATTGCTTGGGTTTATTAGTTAGGCTCGACGAGACCAAACGCAATACAAAGGAAATATCACACCTGTTGGCTTGTAATCGACCTGTCCTAATTCATACATGTGAACATTAAACATATGAACTATTTGAAATTGATATTATTATTTGGGTCGGGCCTATTTCTGATTGAATCTAATTTGGCCCAAGCCCAGCCCCCTTTTTTTTTTTTGTTTGGATCAAACGTCAACAAACTATATTTACACCTATTCTTACTTCTACATTGTGGGAATGGATAGTTTTATGTGGATCATTGAAAATAGGAGGGAACTAAACAACCTCTTGACTAAACAACCTCTTGACTAAACAAGTGCCTCTTCTACATTGTGGGAATGGATAGTTTTATGTGGATCATTGAAAATAGGAGGGAACTAAACAACCTCTTGACTAAACAACCTCTTGACTAAACAAGTGCCTTATGGCACTGATTTAAAGAAATCACATATTAGTGACAATTGATAGGAGACAAAGGTCGAACTGGTGACCTCCTATCCTACAACGACCTTAAGTGCCTTTGTAGTGGCCAATAGTTCAAGAGCCATTGACTAGTTATGCACTAACTTTAGACCCTATTAATTATTTTTTTCTCACACAACAAATAGTTTTTATAAGCCAAACATACTCATTTTTTCTTTCTTCTTTTATTATGGTGCTATGAGCCAAACACATTTATGTTCTATTTTTCTTTAAAAACAAACAAGTATTCTCTGTAGTTCATAACGAAGAACGAAAACAGAAAAACACAAAGTTAACCAAATGCCCCCATAAGGTCTTTGATATGTAAAAAAGTTGTTCTTAGCATGGAATTTACAAATGTTACTAAAATTTTATATATGTCCCAAGCACTTATTGCTCGTCCTCCTAAAACTTGAGCCAACCTACACACGTGTGCTTCAAGAAGCTGGGCATGCAACACTCATAGTTTGCACCTACCCTAGAGCGTTACATTTTTTTATATAAAAAGTCTTGTGAAATCACCCACAACTTTCCACCCTTTTGGAAACCAGGGATTGTAACAACCCAAACCGCTCTCAGCATCATCTCGCACCATTTCTACTTCCTTCCACAAATTCCATCCTCTCATCTTGTCTACATGGGTAAGTTCTTGATTCACAGGATGGCGATTCTTTCATCTATTTATGGTTTTTTTTTTTTTTGCCCCTTTATCAGCTTATTTTGCATGACTACCTAAAAGGTGAATATTTTCTTCAGCACAACAAGTTGAGGGCAACCATCCAACTCTGCTCATAGATGAAGATGGAAATTTCAACTCAAAATTTGTAGATGATCTGAAACTGGCTGCCGTGAGCCGTCCCGTTGCTGTTGTCTCCGTCTTTGGCGTGCAAAGTACCGGTAATACATATTTTAGTTGGTGCATCTCAAGTTGTTATTACAAATTTCCATCCAAGTCAAAATCTGTGATTTGGGACCAATTACCAGCAAGTTTTGATTTATGCAGGAAAGAGCACACTAATGAATTCTCTGCACTCTACTAAATTCAAAGTGATGGATGCCAGCCAGGGAATGTATGAAGACCTTATTCAATTTTAAATAACACTAGAGTTCTTTCTTTTTAGTTAGTAACAATGACAAATTTCATGCTTAATTATATAATCCATGTACAAGATCTCTCTCTCCCTCCCCTTCTCTTTTAACTTCTTGTGTGTTCTTTTTGTTCTGGGGGGTTACTTTTAATTACCTCATTAGGCATCAAACGACAAAAGGTATTTGGGTGGCAAAATGCCCATTACCAAATCCAAATGGTGGCCATGAAATCCTCGCTATTGATACGGAAGGAAGTGATGGATCAGAGCGAGAGGTAGTTTTCAAATTTATTGTCTTCAAATGACAAAGTTGACATGTCTTAGGAAACCGTACCTTAATTACTGTAAAGAGTACTTTGCTAGTTAAATTGTCCAAATTAGATTGACTTCACTTTCTGATTCAGTTTTCCTGTGTCTTTTTCCAGGATGATACGAAGTTTGAGAAACAAACTGCACTATTTTGCTTGGCTGTTTCAAACACCGTCATAGTCAACATGTAAGCTTGGTTTTGAGGCGCCACAACTCCATAACCTTTAAATATAAGTAGTACAATGTCAAAAAGTCTTGTCTTTTCCTTCTCATGATGTCCCTAAATTTGAGAAATGATAAACAACTTTTAAAGTTAAAGTTAATCAAGTAGAATTATTGAAATTCCAAAGAGATAAGCATCCAAAAGGGTATAGTTCAAACAATTCATCTATCACTTCTCCCTTTTTTTTTCCTTGTTAAGGTCAATAAATAAAGCAATTTGGTAGTAGATTGGTCTGGATTGATATACACTTTACCATAAGCTAGACGGTTCACATGTATTTTTGAGAGAAATACATACTTCCATTGGTTATCCAGAATAGAAGGACAATTTTTACTCTTATATATAGGGTAAATTACTTATAACCCCTGTGATTTTACTTAATGTCAAATAACCTTCCTAAGGTTTCAAATTAATCACATAACCCCCTATGAATTTACGTAAAGTGAAAAACTGACAGAATGCACAATCAGTTACGGCATTTATACCAAACGCGCTCTAAAAGTACATGTGATAAAATCTTAATCTCCATGTAAATACCTTTTAATTTGTATATATATTCACTTTATTTCCTTGTAATTTTTGCATTTATCCATGTAATCTTTTTATACTTTTATACAAGATAGTTGAGCTATTAACCAATTTAACATTTAAGTAAGGACACTATTGGTATTTCAATTAAAGATGTTACATTGGCTATTTTTCATCAAATTTCCATTTTAAATAAAATCATAGGGGCGCGAAGTAAATATTTTGAAACATTAGGAGGGTCATATGGCAATAGGAAAAACCACATGAGGTTATATGTAATTTACCCTTATATATATCGCCTCTCTTACCAACCAGGATGACACTTGTCTCTATTTTTTTTTTTAAATGAAGTCAACTCCACATTTTTAACATTTTCAGTACGCAAAATTTCAAGGTATCAAGGTATCATATATGTTCATACTTTTAAATTAGTAATTCAATTTCATTAAATGCAGCTGAAGTTGTTAATTTTTGTGTATATATATTCTCCTTAAAATCTACTCATCGAAGGAGGTACTTCATACTTCATACAGCATATTAAGTCAACTTTTTATTAATCAAACAGGAAGTGTTATACTGTTAATCTTAATAATGGAGGGAATCGGCCACTCTTACGAACTGTATTTGAGGTAAGCAATTTTCATGGCTCAATAATTCGTTGGTGCTTGTGGTATAGTATTATCTCTATAACACTGTACTCCTCAGGTACTGATTAGAAAATTTTGTACTCCACGTAAAGTGAATCTAGTGTTTGTTCTCCGTGACAAAAACAAGGTATAGATTATTAATTCTTTTTCTATTTCCTTGATATTCCGTTGATTAATGAACTAGTGCTTAATCACAACAATTCATCTTATAAATTGTTTGAATCTAGTGCCCTCTGCATAAGTTGGAAGAACAGTTGAAAGAAGCAATGTATAAGGTAAAAATCATCTGTGGTTGTTGTAAATTCTCGTGATATCGTGGTATTGATGTTTTATATATTATTGTAGATATGGGAAGGAATGAAGAAGCCCGAAGCACTGCTGAATGCTTCACTAGAAGATTTCTTCAATGTAAGAGCTGCAACTTCTAATAATCTTTGCCCATCTTTTTTCCCTCTTTTGGCTCTGAATTCTGTTCTTTATTTTGTGTAAACTAGAGGACGAAAACAAGAAAGAAACAAAAGCAGAAATCAAATAAACCTAGAGCATGAAACTTGTATGGTTTTTCTCAAGTATACTTTATCCTCCAAATCTTGAGTCGATCTACAACATGAAATGAGCACCAAAGTGATATAATTAAAACAAAATCCGAAAATAAATGACTGAATAAAACAAAATCAAAATTTGAGAACTTATATCAAAATCGTACTCGGTATATATTGTGTGATTTATCGACTTGTGATTGCTCAGATTAAAGTGGTAGCACTATCGAATTTTGAAGACAAGCCAGAACAGTTTGAAAATGAGGTACTTATACTTCCAATACTCCATTCTCTCTTCTCTTAGAGTACGAATATGGTGTTTACTGTACCTCACATACTAGTCTATCGATGTGTGTGGTCTGCCTTTTTTATGTTATTATTATTATTTGGCGATTTTTAGTCATGGTTAACCTTTTCGTCTTTTTTTTTCAATAAAATTTGATATTCCATTGAGAAGGTTGCTGGTCTGAGAGAATGGATTATCTCCATTTCTACATCTGGTGAAGGTGCTACAGGGAATACACCAGCTTCGGGTTTTGCTGATTATGCAAAGAAAATCTGGGACCAAATTAAGGAGAACAAGGACCTTGACTTACCTCGTTACCGAGTAAAACCATTAATGAATTGATTATCAAGTTACTGTAGTACCAGTCTTGTATACTGTTTTCAGTTTTCTTGCAATGTTAATTAATATTCTGTTTTCAATTAATTGGTAGATCATGGTTGCTGAAATACGCTGTAACAAAATCGCTGAAGAGAAGTCTAAGAGGTTTTACGATGATAGGGTAACAACCATACCATTCTTGGTTTTGATTTGGATTTCACAGGACATAAATATATATATATATATATATGTGTGTGTGTATGTATGTATGCTTGACCATAATAATTAATTACTGTAATTTCGTTGAAAATGGCTCCTAGTCCTGGCTTCAAATTGAGAGGGATGCAATCTCAGGTGCAGTACAAGGCTTTGGCGCTAAAGTCAGTCCAATAATTGGCATTTATCTGTCTCAGCAAGTGTGCCTTACAAAATCCTTAGGATTCTCAAGTTTTTAGAATTGATGCTCTTTATTGTAATACTGATGCTATATTCGTTTTACGCATTTCTCAATCACCATTTTACCTTAAATACATCAAGGCCTAAAAGATACTATAGTAACTTTTTCCCAAAAAACTCTCTAGAAAATGTAATCCAAACTATTATTCTATGTGCATGGTGTGATTGTAAATCTCACAAAGAAACTCGTACAAAAAAAAAAAATCCTTTGCATTGCTGATTGTGTCCTCATATTTTTCGATAATTTGGATAGTTAAATCTATCAAGAGGTTATTGATGATTGTTCAAAGCTTTTATCCAGGTATGATGAGGAAGCTCAACACTATGATGAGACCAAAAGGGACGCAAGCAGGAAGCAGCTAATTGAAAACATCATGAAGGTACCCTACGAATTGTTAACCTTTTCTTACTTATTTTGCAATTCTTTTGGAGCACCGCACCATAACAACTATTTAATTAAATATCTTCATGCAAGAATCTGCCAATTTGGTTCTCTTTTCTCAAAAGGTAAAAATGCAGTTGCTAGTAAAATGGGATAACTTTACAAACCTCCCTTGAGAACTCTACCAATTTCACTTATGAGTATTTTTTAAGTTTCGATGCTAGACTTACCCGCCTTATCTTTGAATTTTTATAGTAACAAAGTCAGCTAGCCCATGTAAACAGAAGCGACATAAAAGTTTAAAAGGAAATGCTAAAAAGTATGTCTATTACTAGTTAACTTATTCCTACATGCGCGGTCTATAAAATGATGAAGTTGCACGAAAGTAAACTATGCAATGCTATAAAATCATAAACTTTAAGTTTATGAATCAATGAAGAGCGTTACAATGACATATTAGTGAAGCTAAATTTGATCTACAACTATTATTCATTGATTGAAAATACAACTCTATATTATTTGTTCACCGCTAAATTTGTATATTCATTGCTTAAAGAGTTTGTTAGGATCCAAGCGCGGAATAAACAACTATTGAGATATCAAGTGCACAACAATTTAATGACAAACAAGTCACAAGCATGAAAGATAAACGACACACAATATTTAACGTGGTTCGACTCCACCATTGAGCCTATGTCTACGGAGAGAAAATCCGTTTTTTATTATGAGAGGAAAATTCTATACGAAAATACAACTTGAATCCAAACTCAATCCTTATATATCATATTTCATCTTCCAAAAACTCTCTCTCAATACCCCATGTATAAGGCTACATATCGCTCTTGTGTGTCCCTTGTGTAGTATGTCAACCCACCTATTTATAGATAACACTATTTGGCCAAAACCCATATAACAATAAGAAATCAATTCTAATTTCTAGACTTGTACAGAACAGGAAATAACTTCTAATTTTAAATAAAATAGGAAATTCCTTGGCTACTATTTCAAGTAACTAAAACCAATTAGAAAACTAATTACTTCCACACAAAACAAAAAACCTACTTAGGAGAAATTAAACTAATTTCCTAACAAATCTCCACCTTGGCGAAAATTTTTTTTAACAACCATTTGTCTTCAACTACCAAATAATATGGTATCGAACTACACACCCGAATCAATACAGTTCTGACAACAAACTGATTCAATTGACAACCGAACATGTGTAGTTACCCTGAATTTAACCTCCAGTTGACTCGTGAGAAGGTGTCTCAATTCACCATCTCCCTTTGCAGGATTTTTTCTTACTACCACTTGCAACTCGGGATCCCCTTCTGTGAGCTCTACCCCTAATCATTGAGGCGACCAAGTGGTAAAACCACAATACTTCTTCTCATTCTCAGGACTGTCTCGTCACGTGTGGTTTCCAAGACTTCACCTAAAACAAAAAACTCATAACTGTCAGAGTCTTTTAGCACATGAAAATTAGATCTCTTTGTTTCTTTGGGACACGTGCCACACTACCTAAAAAACATAATCAAAATGTAAAATTCACTGAGATGAAGTATCAATCATTGAAGGTGTGACAAAGTTTCCACCGATTCACGTCCAAAATCAACATTGAACTCCATCTTTTCCTTGACCCATGAATCACCTACTTAAATTCACTATCAAGTATCTCCATACTTTTCGACTTCCTATCCTTCACCATCAATGCTTTTGCCAAGCCATTGAAAATAAGGATATCACTCATTAAATTGTTCAATTAGTAACATCTACCAATCCACTTGATCTCAATAGTTAAATAGGATCCAACTTTAAACAACCAAACTCTTGATCCAACCATTCAGTTTGTTGGGATTCAAGGGCTTGTAAGCAATCTAGTCTCGCAACCAAACTCTGATACCACTTGTTAGGATCCAAGCATGGAATAAATAACTATTGAAATATCAAGTGCATAACAATTTAATGACAAACAAGCCACAAGCATGAAAGATAAATGACATGTCGCCCAAGAACCCTATACAAGAATACAATTTGAATACAATTTGAAAATCTGTTCATTATTATGAGAGGAAAACCCTATACAAGAATACAATTTGAATTCAAACCCAACCCTTGTATATCATCTTTCATCTCCCAAGAATCCTCTCTCACCACCCCATATATAAGGTTACATGTCGCTCTTGTGTGCCCTGTGTGTCCCTTGTGTAGTATGCCAACTTAACTATATTTATAGATAACATTATTTGGCTAAAATCCAAATAACAATAAAAAATCAATTCTAATTTCTAGACTTGTACAGAATAGAAAATAACTTCTAATCCTAAACATAATAGGAAATTCCTTGGCTACTACTTCAAGTAACTAAAACGAATTAGAAAACTTTTTACTTTCATACAAAACAAGAAACCAACCTAAAAGAAATTAAGCCAATTTCCTAACAGAGTTCAAAATGCTTTAGGCTGTTAAGCCAACCTACCTTTCTGTGGTGGAACATTTGAGGCATGAAATTCTAGAAAAATTCGAGCAAGCAGCCGTGGATGAGTTAAAGAAAAACGGAGTACTCGTGGCTATGACGACCCACAAATACATCATTGAATTCAAGAACCAGCTCAAAGGTATCATTACTAGTGAACTGCATAATCATACATCACCTTTGAGTCCTTTATGATTTACTCCACGGTTCAGATATGCCCCAATTTACATTGAAATTTCATGTATAACTTTGTCTTTTTAGATGCTGTTGTCAAACAAGCAAACTGGAACCAAGATACAGAACCATTGGCCCAACTGGAGTCAGAAATAGCCCGCGCCATAGAAGGGATTCGTGCCACGAATGATCTGCTTGAACAGCAAAAGGTAAGGAAGCTACAAATTAATGTATCTATTTAGGAAGTTGGCAAATGAAATCATCAATGATCATCTAGTTTCTAAGTTGGTTGTGGTATAAGTCTAACTTGATTGATTAATTACTTTTGTCTGACTTTCAGAAAGATAAACGAGAGTTCTGGTTGAACATTGCATCAATTGGGGCAAATATGCTGAATACTGCCTCAGCTGTGGCTTCTGTAATTATGGTAGCAACACACCTTTAATCTGGAAAGAACTGCTAGACGCGAAATTATTAGAGGTAATTAAGAGATAACTTCTATCTATCTGTTCAATATTTTTTTTAAAGTAAAATACCGTTTATCAGAAATAGATAAAAAAACGTTTCCAATGAGAAAAATCTCAAGTTCTATGGCATTTTTTTTTAAAAAATTCTGCAAAGATTTTTCAAGTCTGTCTCAGAACATATATTGCTTGTTCTGATCTCTCATTAAATTGGTTTCTACATGAGATAATTTAGTGGAGCCAATATTATACCCTTGCCAATTTCTAACTTAACATTATGGATTGTTACGATGAACACTAGATTGGACAGCAATGGCATGCCTGCAAGCAATAAGATTCAATTATATCACACAATAGTTGTTAGAAATTTCTAATTAGTTTAATTATTAGATGTGTTTCTGTGACAGATTCATAACATTGACAAGATTATACTGGTTGTCATTTGTTGCAGGTCATTCTTACTGGCGGTCTATATCAAGAATACAAGATATGAATACTGTTGTTTGCTCTAATTGTCCCTTATTTGTGTACCGGTTTTCAGTGTTTGTTTTGTATTCTTTGAAGGATTTTTTGTGCTTTTCCAGGGGCTTTGCTTTGAGTTTGGGTAACTCAATTTTATCTTTCTTTTCTTGATAAGATTGTGACAGGTGTCGAACCTGTACAATAATAATCCTAAGTGCCAACAAAGCAGTTTCGTGCCAATTCTAGTGCTGGAGCAAGGACTCTAGATGTGCAATGGGTTACTTGATTCACCCTGGTTCCGAAGAGTTTGTTTAATCCGATATACCAGAATTTATTCACGAAAAATCTCTAATTTGTATATAGAGTAAGTAGGGTCGTATCCTCAGGAACTGGGAGAAATTCGTTCCTTTTCAAGTCAAGGCAAAACGGGGGGTTTGAGAATTTAATGCTAATGAATTGTTAATTAAATTAATCAACTGCGAAAAATAATTTATAGAGAGAAATAATTGGGAAAACTCTAGTCAAGGATACACGTCAGAGATGGTTCATGCAACCAATCATCGATTCACAAATAAATCCAACATTCATTAATAAGTAAGTTTTTAACTGCCGATACAATCTGACAGTCAGTCTCTTCTTACTGTTTCGATAGTCAATGTACGACCATTGACTATTTCCCTAATTTAGGAATAATCCTAGATACGACCATAAGATTTAATTCCCTAATTGCATTAGGAACTAGAAAAATTCTACTCTAATCAATAAACATGCTACGAGGGTTTATTTAAATTAGATTATACGTTTTCAAGACACAAACCCAATTATGTCAGTTGCTATCGGGATGAGAGTAATCAAATAATTACGGATTCAACTACCCCCAATTAGTTAAAAAACTACGTGAATAATTAAATATTGTGCAACTATTCAATCATACACAATAGTCATAACCACTAAAAGCAGAAAACATACAAATATCAATGAATGAAAGAAACAATTAAACTAATTTAGATCTCGCAGTTATTGTTGAACCAAATCTTCAGTTGTCCCGTTGACTAGAAGTATGAAATTAGCTCTCTATTAATGGAGAACAAGCCATGTAAAAATCTGTTCGAAGCTTTCCCCTTGTTTTTCCCCAAAAATCCGCCAAGAGAAAAAGAGTCAAGAAAAAGGTACTATGCTCTCTCGTTTCCTAGCCAAAAAAAGATGATAAACTGATGTCTCTCTCAATCCCTATTTTTTAGGAATAAATTAACTGATTTGAAAGGATGGTTTCTATTACAAGTTAACTTCTTCAAGCTCTCCTTTTTTTGAGGATGATGTGGACTGTCCAAAAGGTAGGAAATCTCTGGCAGCAGTCAATTGTTTTGGAATTTGATTTGGACTAGGAAACTGCCTAAACTCTTTCCCAATCTACTGGCCCACATGCAAATCACTAGGAATTCTTAATTTTAAGCACCTTCCGTTCCAATTCTTGAAATTAACACCAAATACCAATTTTGAGTAGAATCAATCAAGTAAAGCAATATTTGGTATAAATAAAAAGGGAAAATATAGGCAAATATACTATCTAAATGCACCCTATCAGATTGTTTCTTCTAAAGGCCTCATTTGCGACATTGATGTTGTTGGTTATAATATAGATTTGCAGATTGATTGTAATCCGGCTAAGGAAACATGCTTTGTTTTTCTGATGAAAGAAAATTGCTTAGGTTCACCAATCATACTTTTAGTGTTGACCTTGATATTGTCGAGTGATTAGAACAAACATATTGATCAAAGCCTGATCAAGACAAACATGGTATTCATCTTAGATGGAGTAAATAAATGTTTATGTTCAACCAGCTTGACAAAATAATAAATCCTGGAAAACAGATCAATGTGAAGCTTGGACTTGATCCCCATAAGCATAACGGGGGTTGCAGATAGAGGCTTAGGACTTGTTCAACTGAGGTAGATGGGTGTAGCATTTCTATGAGAGAAAAATCATCCTTTCCATTTTGCAAAGTCTGGGTAACCAACGATGCATCGCTTGCAGTGGAGTAACTTGATTGGTTTTTGGGGTACTTATATATATACTAAAATTAACAACAGTAGCAAAAGTATCTGAAGAAGTATATTGGAATTTGACTTATCTCACAAAAATGCAATCTATACATATAGTGCACCTTTATAAATTCCTTTATAAATTTGCTGAGAAGCGACAGGACAAGTTAGCCTTTCTTAAAAAAAAACACTTGTCATTTTTAAGTTTTCACCAACCGAGCTCCCATTCTTAACTTATAGTTCTGCAACTTGATAGTGGGACAATTGGACCATTAGGCACATCAACTCAAACAAACGAAGTTGATTCGCAATTTACAAAGACTTCTTAACAAAAAGGAAAAAAAAAGACTTGACTTTCGAACTTGAAAGATACATTGCACCTATTCTGGAAATTCTCTGGCGTTTTGAGAGCGAAGGGATGAGAAAATAATTATTTGCATGCAGTTTCTATTCATCTACCTTCAAATTTAGAAATCTTGATGTCACTTTCTTGGCTTGGCGTGTATTTTGAGAGATTCTAAAAGTCTAGTTACACAAATTAGCAACATCATTAGAGTCAAATATGTCATAATTTCCTAGGTGTATATGAGGTGAAATTACATGGGAAGACAAACTGATCAGACATGCCAACATTAATTCAACTACGAAGTATTTCAAGAAATAATCAACAATTATATATATCTTGCTTTTCGAAACTCGTAACAATAACAAATGCAATTGCCTGAAATTGAAATTGAAAGTCATGAAAATATCAAGGAAATGAACATGAAGGTAGAATGTAAGAAAGAAGTTTTACTCTCTTTTTTTTTTTTTTTTTTTGAGAGAGAGAGAGAGAGAGAGTTTACCTCATGAGTCATGATTTTCAGAATCTGACTCATACAACTGGTGAAACCGCAGCTGGCCATGGCCAATATCTCTTTTTGCAAGCACTTAAATAGGCATCCAATCATCCAAAAAAAAACATAAGGGTTACACTATTGAAGACTTGAAGGAAAAATAAATCCCAAGAATCCTCTTTATGCACATATACGAATAGAATTGCTTGACCATTGGGAATCAATAGAAAAAACTTGTCTGGTTCTTTCCTCGTCTCTTCTCAGCTGATATCTTCATCTCATGGACATGGGTAAGAACTTGCTTTCTTTCTGTTTGAATATCCAATTTTCACGTAGCACTAGCTTGCTTAATCAAGGAAGGTAGATGTTTAAAGAAAAGGGTTGCTTTTTCTAGCAAAAGATTCTCTTGTAATCTATTTTTTGACACTCAAAACTTTCACCAATAATTGGAGATGAAAATGCTTTCTACAGAAACGTAAGTGGTATCCTATAATCCGGCTTTGCTCATCGATAGAAAGGGGAATTTCAAAAAAAAAATTGAGGGGTATCTGAATCTGACCGCTGATAGTAGTGCGGCTGCTGCCGTGTCCATCATCGGCATACAAAGTACCGGTAATTTACCTAGCATCTTAAGTTTATCTTAGATTCATTTCGCAATTCTATGTTTCCTTTTCTACTAGTTACAAGTTCTTGGTCCATGCAGGAAAGAGTACGCTTTTGAATCATCTGTTCGGAACTGCCTTTAAAGTGATGGATGATAGCCAGGGAATGTATGAAAATTGAAAACCCCCTAGTCCCCTACACACACACACACTGAGAGAGTTTTTTTTTTCCCCCCCCATTCTTCTGTTTTGAGCACAGAAACAAGTTTTAGTCCGTAATGGTTTATTCCCTAAAAAAAAAAACGTTTTAAATGTTTTCAGGACTAAAACGACAAAGGGAATTTGGATGACAAAATGCCCATCACCAAGTCGTGGCTCTCCAATTCTTGTTATTGACACAGAGGGTAGTGATGGCTATGAGCGAGGGGTGATTTCCAATCTATTGTCTTGATAATGAATTTTAGTGTCTGATTTGTGAAAGCCTTAGTAATTATTGGTTATAACTTATGAATGTGATACAAGAGGGTCCATTCCTTTCCTTATTTATTTTGGATCTTTTGCAGGAGGATGTCACATTTGAGAAACAAACAGCGCTTTTTTCCTTGGCTGTCTCAAACACAGTTATAATGAACATGTGAGTTTACTTAAAATTTAAAAGCACATATAATGCTTGGTTTTTACAATATAATAATATGCTTAAAAGAAAACAATAAACCAAAAGTGATTGGGGGTTCTCTCTCTCTCTCTCTTTTTGGTTCTCCATGTTGAATTCTGCCTGCAGAAGTTTTTACCCCATCGAAATTTATTAGAGTTAAGGGCTCATCTGGAATTATCTTGTTGTATAAAAGCAAATGCATCCACTTTTGTGCATATAAATGAAACTTTACCTATGAACTAAAATTTCGTAGGAAAAAGTAAAGAAAACTACTATTTAATTAGCAGAAGTGTCTAATTAATAACTTCCTTACTGGTTACTACTATTTAGCTGGAAGTGCTAATAATAATTTCCTTTCTTCATATTTTGAAGGAAAAAAAAATCTTTCCTTATGCATTACCTTTTTACCGTATTATCATTCCACAACTTTCTTTCAAGTTATGTGTACAGTAATTTTGGAATTATTAAATTCATCCCACAAAAATGAAAATGAAAATGTTTATTATTTTTTTTAAACCTTAGGAGGGAGTTTAATTCTGTGACGCCCCCACTTCTCCCAAGGGCGAACCCAAGGGTATCCGCGGGACGCCAACCCAACTCTCGCCAGGACTCGGTACAAATTTAAGTCAAACTTAAAATAACCAGTCGATACTAGAAGTCGAAGATATAGAGAAAGGTCAATTCCTTACTAAACGTTCAAGTCTTACATCAAAAACTACCAAAAATACCTTACATTCCCAAAATATACAGATCCCAAAAGTTGTCTAAACAAATACATTCAAAATTTTAATCAAATGAGCCATCAAGTAAGCTTCTCTAAATTCCTCCCATTTCAGTTCCTGTTAAGGAAAATAAATCTAACGGGGTGAGCGAATGCTCGTGAGGCTAAGAAAATCATGCAAGCAGGTAATTCAAGTAGCAATAAAGCTGGTACGAGAGGTAAAGCTATAATATTCAAGTAATTCCTGAATATTCACAAAACACATTCAGGAAGGATACGGGAGCTCTTAGGAGCTCATTTCCACTTGCTTTGCCAAATTTCAATCTAATAGTCCGTAGAACTTTACTTATTCCATTTATGAGTCTGAGTCGAATGAGAGGTACCTCCCACCCGAATCGGTGTGGTACATACTATCGCTCAGTGGTCGATGAGACATCGCTCCAATCAACTTATGTTTTGCTTATAGTTCTGAGTCGAATGAGAGGTACCTCCCACCCAAATTGGTATGGTACATACTATCGCCCAATAGTCGATGAGACATCATTCCAATCGACTTAGAAAGGTTTATGGTTTTGAGACGACATAAGAGGTATCTCCCACCCGAATCGGTGTGGTACATACTATTCGCTCAGAGCTCACGAGTTAAACATATTCATGTACAATTACCAATCATTGTTTATGATTCTGAGTCGACATGAGAGGTACCTCCCACCCGAATCGGTGTGGTACATGCTATCGCTCAGGGAACCGATTTTAGCACTGAGACGGTATGAGAGGCACCTCCCACCCGAATCGGTGTGGTACATGCTTCCGCTCAGAACTTACGAGTTAAACGTGTTCATGTTATTCAAGCATTTGATACATCCAAGCATTTAATATATTTCAGCATTTCAAGTATGAGTTATTCATTTCAAATGAGAACGAGTGCGATAAAGTACACACTCGGCTCGGCAAGTTTACGTATCATGTATAACACTTGTACAACTAATATCTCAATCACATAAGCATTTAACACATACTTGACACTCACCAAGTAGCAAGACCAAGTAGGTTCAATTTGAAATTCAAGCGTCCACCGTGGGATCCTCTTGAAGGTCCTCGTGTGCGCCTGAGCAAATAATAATAGACTATCATTCAAATATCCCCACTATTGAGAAAGATCGTATCATTGTACAATCTTAGAAAAATCTCGTGAAACGAGTCCTAATTATCCTAAATCGAGGCTCTCGAGCGGGATTTCAAAGTACAAGAGAAATTAAGTTTACATTTTAGAAATCAATGATACAACGTTCGAATAATATCGAAGGAATAAGGAGTACTTGAAAAACTCCATTTTCTTGGAATTCGAAAAATTTCTGTTTTGATACGAACCCTTGAAAAATCGTATCTCACTCTACACAACTCCAAAATTGGAAAACTTGACACCAATGGAAACCTCTTTGAAAGTACTAAAAGTTCTTAGAAGATACTTTTCCATGAATTTAAGTGGAAGGTATTCAAAAATGGGCTTGAAGTTACTGCTTCAGGGTGCTCAGAATTGTGCTGGGGTTGGTTTTTCGCTAACTTTGGAAATTCGGTAAAATTCATACGTTGCAAACCAGCCTCCAAAATTTATAACTCAATTAGAGTTGCAAGTAAAGTTTAAGGCAGAATAAGCGGATCAAGAATCGGAGTTTTGAGCACCGAGATACGGTCGCTCAAAGTTGGAGGAAAAACGAAACTGTTAAGCTAGTTTCCAGATTTGAGTTCCAAACTTTGGGACTTTAGTTTGGTAGAAAAATAGACTCGGAACGGTACCAAATTTGGTATGAATATAATACCATATAAGGGCCACTCCCTTACCAAATTTCATAGAAAAATATGAACGGGAAGTCGGTTAACAAAACCGTTGAAATCGCAAGAAGTTCTAAGGCTAAGCTGCCTTTGCGCTTCCGGTTTGCCGTTTTCCAAACATTTGGCCAAAAAAAGACTCAAACATGATTCATTCTAGTAGGTAATGTCTAAAATATGTCCAAGGTACATTTGATAGGTGATTTACACCAAGAAATTTCGGATAACAAGTCCCAAATCATTGCTAGTTCAAATCTGTCCAAATGTAAGGTATTCCTTCACCAGACCAGATTCGAGTTTTGATCATAAATCACTCAATTCAACTCGGAATTGAGCGTGGTCAGTGGCGTTGGAAAATAGACTCATAAGGAACATTTTCTCAGAAGAAACCATTTTCAAAATCTGTCCATAACCAGCTCGTTCGTGAGCATTAAGTTGCAGCTCATGAGCTGCCTTCCAGGAAGCAACGAAACAGGACAGTGGATTTCAAATGAATGGTTTGGCTAGCTCAAGTGGAACCAGGACATGAATTTTATACCAACGGAAAGATAGGAATGTCTAGTTTCCAGTGCCACAAACGGCACTCGATTCCGACATCGGAGCAATGAGTTATGGCCGAAACAAGAAGACTGCCTGGGCAGTGACGGGATTAAAATTCCAGTTTTCTAACCTTTCGAAAGTCTAACATTTGAGTGACCAAATCAAGTTATTTTTCAATGAAACTTTTTACACAACCAATATAACATGTAAACAACATAGACAAGCCATTAGAACTTCAAAATTTTGCACAAAAGTGGTCGGACAAGGCAGGGGTAAAATGGTCACTTTTGGCCATTGCACCATCTTGGAGTTTCTAACAATAACCCAACATTATACCACTAATTTAAGCACTAAACCAACATAATTATCATCATCAACCACCAAATCAGTCCATCAACCAAAGTGGGAGTTCATAGAGCCCACACAACCAAATTTCCATCATAGACAACCTACCCATAAGCATGCAAGGGTTTATAAATGCTATATTACTTCCATAAGCCAAGAATTGAGAGGTTGATCATCACCTACTTGTGTGATGAATCAAAGGCAGAATTTCGGCCCTCTCCTTGTCCAAGAAAACCGTGGATTGCAGCTCTCCTTTGTAGCTTAATGTGATCTCCAAGTGCTAAGCTATGTGTGTGTAAAATTTGAAGTGAATTAGAGGAGATTTGAGTGAGATTTTGGTGATAAAAATTGAAGAACTCTTGGGTGTTCTTCCTTGTGGGTTGCACGCTGGAAATGAAGCTGAAAGAAGGAGTTTTTGCTGCTAATAAAGCTTCTCAAGGAAGCTTAAATGTGTGGTGCAAAATGAAGCAAAAGTCAACTCTCCAATAGTGCGCGTACGCGCGCGTTTCGTGCTCGATTCCTCTCGAGTTTATTTCGCTAGTGCACTAAACCTCCAATATACTTATATTCATATAAATATTATTCACTCTTAATTGTCCCAAAATAATGGTGTAAAGTCCCTCAATTAATCGCGCGCGTGAAAACGCGTATTTTCAATTCAAGCGCGATAAAGCGAAACCTCCAAGAATTTCTTATAACGATATTACTAATAACTATCATTTGAGTATTTAAACATAAAATTACCTATTTTAGGACCATTATACAAGTCTCCAATTTTCCAAACTTATTGTACTCTCAATCGGTTAAAATTTCCAAACGCGTTTTCACTTTTTCACTAAACGAGCCTCCAAAAAAAATTAATTTTTGAAACAAGTCACTTTAAAAATATAATAAAGCTATAATTCCATATATTTAGGTCTAATAAGGTTGAAAAATAATATTCGGGGCAAATATCCAAATAAATAATTAATTGAGCCAAAATTGGGGTTTAAAATAAGAATTTTACGAGTCCTCACAAATTCCCTGACCACTAGCCCCCACGACTAATGGTTCAAAATGAAAGTGTTTACTTGTATCCTCATGAGATTCACACTTTGCCTCCACAAATTTGTGAGTAACCACAGCAAAGTGTTGTCGGCATAGAAGTACCTTTGGATTGCATTTTTTTAAGAAATATTTGTACAAAAATAATACTCTACCGCATTCAAATGTGATGTATATAAAATAAAGAGCTGGTTGGAAGCATGAAAAGGTGATAAACAAACTTGTTTTAAGGATAATCCAATCTTTCTTGTTTTCCACCAAAAATGCCGAATCCAACATAGGCATGTTGGGTTTTTGGCATAAAATGTGGAGGGAAAGGAAGAGGCAAGTGATGGAGGAAAGAAGGATGGTATTCTTTTGCTTTCTTACTATTAAATCACTTACATGGAGCTCATTTGATTTCCACTTGTTAATAGAACTGCACCGCTGGAGAACATTTTAAAACCTAATGTCTTAGTTTATAAGTTAACCATCTTGTAAAATTCAGGGTCCAGATAGAGTCTTGAGTAGCAGTTATTAAAGTTAAAGAAACTAATGAATTGATTCCCCATATTGGATACCTTTGCTGAGGAACTTCTCTATACCAAGCAGGAAACCTGACAGTGTTAATCTTCATAACGGCGGGGGACGGTCACTTTTACAAACTGTATTCAAGGTACGTTATATACATGACTCGATGATAATTTGCTTTCCGGGAAATTAATTCCAGCGATCTATTCAAATTTGTGTCATTCACTGCTATATATCATATCCTAAAATTAGTATATAAAGCTTTATTATCGATTCTCCTAATTAATTGAATATTGGTAAGTTACCAAAGTTTTCTCCTCGTCAGTTTGTGTTTTGTATTGTCCAATTTGATGAATCAACCCCTTAAATTTTCAATAATCTTCCACCGCGAGCGGAAACATTCAACCCGGGAAGACAGCATACAGACTAGAGGAAATTGATCCAAAGATTCCAAACAAACACTAATTAAGAGGGGTAAAGTGGAAATCATGGATTGTTTCCTGGGTGTTATTTGTAATTAATCCTGAAAGATTTTCACAAATTCCTGGCGTTGCATTGCCCTAAATTATCTCTTTTGCACGTATTTGTTTTTCAATATTCATGCTAACCTTTTCAGGTGATGATTCGAAAATTTAAAACTCCAAGAAAAGTGAATCTAGTCTTTGTCCTTCGTGATGAAAACCAGGTATAGATTTCATCTCTATCATCCTATCCTTCTTCATTGTCAAAGTAAATCATAACCACAAGTTTGATTGATTAACATGGAAATAGGTCCCATTGCCCAAGTTGAAAAAGCAGTTGGTGGCTGGACTTCGAAAGGTAAAACTCATGTTTGATTGTTGTGTATTCTGATCTGAGGTTTTGAGGATCTTGATGACCCGAATTATATATTCTTGTAGATATGGAAAGAAATGACCAAGCCCCAAGCTCTACAGAAAGCTGCACTAAAAGAATACTTCCAAGTGAGAGCTACAAGATTATTTCAAATACTTTCTGGGAACCATCTCTTATTTGGTGCTAAATATGTCTTCTTTCTTTTTAATCCAAACATTTCTTGCAGTTTGGTTTTATTTACAGAAAATTGATTTTACTTCTTCAAAGTTTTTCTCTCCAATATTTAATTGTTAATGAATGTCAATTCATGCTTACTGCCTTAAAAATAAAAACAAAGTCAATGCATCGATCTTTTTAAAATCAAACATCAATGACTTATTGGCTCGAAAGAAACTAAACATCAAAACCTTATCATATACTTTACATCCTTCTTATAGTCAACCTTTTTTTTTTTGGGGCCGGGGGGGGGGGGGGG
The DNA here is from genome assembly GCF_003713205.1 of Coffea eugenioides. Lineage (NCBI taxonomy): Eukaryota > Viridiplantae > Streptophyta > Magnoliopsida > Gentianales > Rubiaceae > Coffea > Coffea eugenioides. The sequence goes on from NC_040037.1 coordinate 7,172,043, forward strand.
ATGGGAGAGCTCTTTTGGTACATTTGTCAGAATAGATTAGGGTCGGACCAAGTTTACAAGTAATCCTCTCACGATTAGGTTCACTTGCTTGTTAATTATAAAATGTTTGAAAGCAAGATAACCTCAAAATAACAAACAGGCTATTGAGTTGTTGGCCACCACAATGGCTTTTACGTGCCTTTGTAGGATGGGAGATTAAGGTTCGAACTTTATCTCCCATCAATTACTACTAATATGTGGTTTTTACTAAAAATTTAGCAGATTTACTAAGTACCCGTTTAGTCCGATGGTGGTTCAGTTTCCGTTGATTTTGAGATGACTAATATCCCTATAGACCAAGTTCATATTGGGCTTATGTTAAGTGCTACCCTGCTATCTTGTTGGTGATTGCCCAGATTAAAGTGGTAACATTGCCTCATCATTTGCACCAGGAGAAGGAGTTCCGTGATAAGGTATCTATAGTTTGTTTCATATCCATTTACTTCCTATACATTAGGATCTAAGTAAATAATGCACGATTAAAAGTTTGCTGCTTGATTGGTCAAAAGTGTTATCAACGTTAATGATTTGCATTTTGCATTCAAAAGGTGGATTCCCTTAAAAAACGGATTATGCGCTGGACTACATCTGGTGAGAGGATTGCAGCTTCAGGTTTTGTTCGTTTTGCCCAAAACATCTGGCGTGATATTAAGGAGGACAAGGACCTTGACTTACCACAACACAGAGTAAAAAAAAAAAATCTAATCATCTATATATTCCATTTACCCCCTTTACCTGTTATTGACATATTGCCGACATTCCATTCTATCCATATAACATATATTCACTCTGTTGTTTTCTTGCAAACATGACTATTTCGTTTTTTTTCCTTTGCCTCCAACCCACCCCAACAAATTTGTAGATCATGGTTTCTAGAGTACGCTGCAAAGAAATTGCTGACGAGAAGTATCAGAGTTTTTGTAAAAATAAGGTAACCGACTGAATGATTCTTGCAATTTGGAAGTGATAGAAATGACAATCCTGATCATATTCATTTCGCTTCAAAATCAACGCAGTCCTGGACTAAGATAAAGCAGCAGGTTGAAGAGAGGACTAAGACAAAGAAGCAGGTTGGAGTGTCTCCTGAACTCGAACTACACTTTGGAGAGAATGTCAGTTCAATTTGCGAGTCGTATTTATCCCAGTAAGTGTATCAAAAATTATATAAAGTCTCAGGTTTTAGTTAGTTACTGGTAAGTGATACCCTTGTCTCATAGGTGATGGCTGTGATGAAAATTTTTAGTATTATTCCAGAACTGGTTTGTCCTGAGCCTCATTAGTTAATAGTTATTAGATAACTGTAAATTAAGTCGAGCCAGTTAACGCGAAATCTACTAGCTAGTTGGGACTTACTCTAAACTGTTTTCATCCAATTGATAAATATTCAAAAGGGTCAATTTAACGGGTGCCCAATAAGATTATATTTTAGATGTCATATTTTTTAACATGTAAAATTAATTAGGAAAAATAAATAAGTATAAGGGAGGGTAGGTACGGTTAGATAGAGAAAGTAGAAAAATGCAAAAAATGATAATAATTATTAGTATATATACACATATACATGGCAAATTATGTGAATTTTAAGTGTGTTAACAAATGTCCAATAGGCACTCGTTAGAAAAATCCATACTCAAAGTGTTTACTAAAATAATGGATAGCTATGTCTATCACAAGAAGGATTGCTGATTATACCTTGTTTATGTATCACAAGAATGATTACTGATTATACCTTCTTTTTTTTTTTAAGGTATGATGCTGATACTCAACATTATCATCAAACTAAAAGGGACAAATATAAGCAGCAACTGACTGACAATTTATTGAAGGTATGTATTGTGATTAAGTTTCTTTATAGAAAATTACCCAACAATTGGATTGGGTTGGTACCCAAGGACTCCAATTGCTCAAGGGAAAACTTCAATTTTATACGTAGAAATCTCTCTCTCTCTTTCTCTCTCTCTCTATATATATATATATATATATATTCAAGGACTCCAATTGCTCAAGGGAAAACTTCAATTTTATACGTAGAAATCTCTCTCTCTCTTTCTCTCTCTCTCTATATATATATATATATATATATAACAGATGTGCACTCATTGATCGAAAAAAAAATTGCCATAATAATTTGTAGAACGTCTATATTATTAGTAGGATTTTCACAAGTATGATCAGTAATATTAGTAGGAGTTTTACACCTTTGAACTTGTACTACATTATTACTTTACATCTCAACCTTCAACTTGACACACTTTGCACACTAGTCTTTCATTTTGGACTAATTGGGTAAATTTATTTGGTGTCTGAGCACTTAAAAGTTAAAAAGCACATGATTTAAAGTCCAAATGACTGATATATACTACTAACCATGTTTCGTGGTTGCGTCGCAGTCTCGGTTGTTCCACATCCATCGCGGCATATCAGTTGAATATCAGGTGATACACACATTATAGCACATGAAAGTTTCCCAAAATTTTTAAAAATTTACTAAAATTAGAAAATATCAAAAAAGAAACAATTTAAAAAAATAAATATCTGAGTCTACTCCGAGTGGACTAAGATATATCAGCCGATATCATGCATCACGGATTCGAATCGGTCAATATTAGCTGAGTCAAAGCGAGTCGTCGTGGATATGGTAATATCTGCGATTCAGGAATTGGTATCGTACCGATCCCCTCTGTTCCGATTACGACTCGGCTGATACGTATCGATAACGGCTGATATTACGAACCATGCTACTGACCTTGAAAGATACTATTGGACGATTCACGTTCGTTCAATTAAGAGATTGAGAAGAATGAAGGTAGTTTTTTTTTTTTGTCCAAAGCAATTATATTTCATTTCTAGCTTGATAATACAAGATTAGTTACAAAAGGTAACTATCCGAATGATCAGTCTGTGCACTCTAATGGAGCCGCATGGGAAAGGCTCCTTCCCAGCTAAAATTTCTAACAAGCTTAACTACAACTTTTACTAACTTATGTGTACATTTGTTTCCTACTCTACTAACAAAAGAGAATGTACATTTCTCAAACAAATCTCTTATTTTCTCAATGTCTTCCAGTATAACTGCTATCTTGGACTCCTTATCACCTTCTTCCCTGAGCACGTCCTATAGTTTTACAGTCAGATTGGATTTCCACTGTATTCCAGTGTGCATCTTAGGCCATCATCATCCCTATTCTTACTGCTGCCGCTTCTTCCACTAGTGGTTCACTTGTTTTCACCTCAGCTTTTGCACTCAGCTTTCAGAATTTTCCCTGTCCAGTCCCTTGCCACTGCTCCCAAACTTGTTCTATCCATTCCTTTTGAGAAGGCCGCATCTGCATTGATCTTTATTACACCTCTATCTGGTGGTGTCCAGATTGCAGTGCTAGGTGCTTGCCTTGTTTGCTGAATGTACCCTCCTTCCCCACTATTATGTGCCTCTATATATTCTGTCCATTCTATCTGTGCTTTTTTTAATGTATTCCATGCTTCCACCATGTCCCCTGAGAATATTCTCCTATTCTTTGCTTTCCATATCTGTCACAAAATATTTACAGTTAATGAAATATGTTCCAGCCCCATCTCTCTCTTTCTTGCTTCTAGTAATCCTTCCCACCATCTCACAAAGTTGCTTCTCATGTCATTTAGGCCATCCCATTGTAGTGGTGTTATTTTCCAAGTGAGTGCAGCACTTGCGCAGAAGAATAGCATATGTTCCACTGTTTCCACCTCCTCTCCACAACAGTCACACATTCCACTTCTTTGGCCTGTTCTTTGATGAATCTGCTCGTTTACTGGTAGGCTGTGCAGCAGGCATCTCCACACAAAATGTTTCAGTTTATGCTTCATTTGTAGGGACCATGAGCTTTTCCAAATTTTTGACTGGTTTTGTGGGTAGCTGGTACTTTCATAGTGTCCCCTTGCTCCTATTCTCTGCTTTTGTTGTCCCTCGTCCTTTTCCACTGCATAAGCTGATTTTATAGTAAACTGGCCAGATTGGTATACTTCCAAAACATTCTGTCCTTAGCTCCCAGTAAGCTCAGAGGAATTGCTAGTATCTTTCCCAAGTCTTCCTTTAGGAACCACCTATTTAGTGGTTCTTGATTCCATTTCCCTTCCCTAATTAGCTCCTCAAGTCTTGCCAGTTTACATTCCTGTTTTCTTATTGTTGTCACTTTCCCATCCTCATATCTTGGTATCCATCTGTCACTCCAAATCTGTATCATTATTCCATCCCCCACTCTATGTCTCATTCCTCTCTTCAATAGCTGTCTTGCACATGGTTCAAAGTCGCGGTCGCGGTCCGAACCGTTCCACATCGGTCTGGGCAAGACGCGAATTTTTGAAATATTTAATATTCTAAAAATTGTAAAAAATATGATAAACAAAAATAATTAAAAAATTAGTAAAAATAATAAAAATTCAAGTTGATTCGGGATAATTTGGAGTAATTCGGTGTGACTCGGCCATTTCAACCCTTTACGGTGACATCTCGATGAGTCAAGTATCTCGGAATCGTATCGTCCCGGTATCGTATCGGAAGGGCCCGAGACGACTCGGCCGAGTCTTTGAACCATGGTCTTGCTCCTATTATGCTTTTCCATACCCAAGAAGCTGTCTTTGGAGGTTCATTGTTCAAGCTCTGTTCTCTATTTAGATACCTGGCTTTTAAAACTCTCCTAACCAGCAAGTTTGGATGAGTGATAATTCTCCAAATCTGCTTAGCTAGCAAGGCTTTATTGAAGGTAGTTAACTAGCCTTATCCTGTAATTACATAATCATATCAGGAAATTCTTTCAGGCATGAAATTGCCTTTGCAGCTGTTTTTCATCAGATAAATTTGTGCTTTGAAATCTGTCAGGAAATTGAGCCAATCTACCAGTCTCTGGTGAAGCACATGTACCAGGCAACTCTACAAATGTTCACGGAAGCCGCTCTAAAAGAGATAGAAAAGACGCATGCCCTGTCTACTCTGCAAGCCCACAATTTCATCACTAAATTCAAGAATCAGCTCAAAGGTATACCTCCATAGATGTATAGATACATAATATTCCACACCTCACAAAATATCAACTAAGACTATGAACAGATACAAATCTGACTTTAGGCCACAATATTCCTCACCTCAAGACACAATCTGATAGGCATACGCTATCTTTCCAGGCACAGCTCTTGCAGACTTGAAAACAACATTATTCCTCAGTCTCCATATGTACTGAACTGTTACTTTCAAATCAATTTTCCTGAATTTTGCTTGAAAGAATACTGCATCCAAGTACAATGACATAACCATTTCTGAATCCTGCTCCTCACTCCAGATCAAAGGGTATTCATAGACGAAACACAACTCCTTTCTCCTCCAAATAGTAGCTGGTATCTGACACTCATGAAAGAGATGGCCATGAGATTTTTCTTTTTGTGCACGAAACACACACACAGTATCTCGAGTCAAAACACGCCAGCTCTTCAATAGATTGGCATTGATTCAGCAATTATCTTCCTCTGCAAAGCAAATCTTGATACAAGAATCCTAGCTCCCCTGATGAAAACCACACCACAAAATTCATTACTTTAGCCTAGAGTGTATCACCAGTTTTACAATCATAATTTTGTCTTTTGCAGATGCTGCCATCAGACCAGCAAACTTGGATTACGAAAAAAAACTAGTTGCCGAAATGAAGTCAGAAATGGATAAAATCATAGGAAGTTTTCAAGCAATTATTGAAATGCAAAAGGTAACCAAAACTTTTCGTAGAATACGTTCCTATACTTTGAAGCTTCTTGAAAGCTCAAGTTACAAGTAAGTATTACAAAAAAACTAAAACTAAAAAAAAATGAACTTTATTTTTAATTTTGGGACTCATGATCTGGATTCTATAGCGGTTTTATTTGGTGTATCTTGAAATGCACTAATCAGGTTTTTCAACTAACTTTTTTTCTTACATACAACTCAGTAAATAGTCAAATTTGTGTTTATTAATCCCTAAAAAATTAATATTGACCTAGCATTAGAAAAAGTAACATGTCCTACATAGTAAGAGATTTCGTGTTCAAAACCTCAAACTTACCAAAAAAAAAAAAAGTACTTAATGCAAAACGCACGTGCTTGTGTGCTAGTTTACTTAAAAAACTCCTGCATACAATAATTTTAAAAAAAAAAATTTATGCAACTCTCTACAGATGTGCTTGATTTCTCGTTTTCCAAGAGTTGATCTACTTTTTTTTCGAGCATGTATACAACTTTAATTTCTACTTAATACTAAACCTAATCATAAATCTGTAAAATTTCTTTAATGTTGTTTTAAGATGGCATACATCTTGGCTCCTACATGCATATATTCAGCAATGGTTAGCTTCATGAATCATCATAATAAGGGCGAATGTATCACATATGTATGCTGACTTAGTTCCAAATCTAACTAGATTGATAATTTTCTGTGACTTTTCTTGTATCCAATTAGAAAGACCGACAAAAATTCTGGGAAAAAGTTGTGATGATTGGGGCTCATACGTTGATTGTTGCCGTCAGCGCAACTGTAATGGCTTTGGTACCTGGACATGGAACAGCCATAGGCGTTTCACCACTCATGGCTTCCGCTTTGCTGATCATTAAAATTCTAATGAAGAGAAATCAGAGAGCTCAAAAGGTCTTGTTACCGCCATGACTTCTATACTGAAAGAAGCATAACAGGTAAGAGGTGCATCGCTTCTATGGCCATTTTGGTCGATTTATAGGTCTGAGAATAATTTGTTACATGAATCTGTCTCCAAATGGATTAGTGCCGCAATCATCCAGTAAAGCATTCTAGTGTATGCTTACTCATGATTAGTGTAGCAAATTAATTAGCTATGAACGTTGCGATTGCGAGTGGGCAAATTCAAAAGATCATATGTATAACGTAAAAGTAATCATTTTATTGAATATAGCATGAAAGTACACACTAGCATAGAGCTACTGCACAAGTGCTCTGTATACAGTATTATGTTCAAACTGCAACTATCTATTTCTATGAGTTCTATTTTTTTTCAGAGAAATGGTTCGAGGACAAAGCTCATATCCTGAATCTGAATTAAGTTTGCGAATGGGTTTCTTGTGCCAGGTTTACGACGCTGATTGCTATCCGAGAATGGCCAAGACCATGTTGTGGTTGTCCATCCGCTTGATTTGCTCAGTTTTAAGTACTACTTACTTTTCAAGACATCGACATTCTTGGTTTTGACTAGTTTGGGAAGTTGGGCAATACAGGAGAGTTTGAACTAGCTTTTGCTATTATTCAGGCTGTACATTTATTTCCTGATTATGTCCATTTGTTCTTCGGTTCAATGCAAACCACACGAGACAATTAAACTTGCAATTATTTTGAGTCCAGTGTGTTTGGATTGTAAATTATTTGAGATATTTTTACTGTAGCACTTTTTGTGATGTGATGTATGTGAAATAAAAAAGTATATTGAAAATTGTAATGGTAATGTATACAAATAAATTTGGACAAATAATCTGGTGTTTGGACAATAGGAAATTTGAAATATTTCAAATTCTGTATAAGCTTATGAATAAGGATATAACTTATAACAAAACTTGCAACAATAACCGGTATTCTAAAGAGCCATAAGCTTTCATACGGAGGTTCTGAACTTGATTTCAATGTAAGCTTCTCATTTTGATCACTACACCATGGTCTCCAACAAGCTTTTCACCTGGTAAATTATAAGTTAATTAATTGTGTAAGCAAAAAAATGTAGAATAATATGCAAAATCCATACTATAATCACACACCAATCACGTGTGTAAAAATGTCGTTAGCTTGATTCATAGTGAATTATTCCGAGACAAGTTTGGCAAGGGATTTTTCACAAAAAGAATTCTTCTATGAACACATTTTCTAATCATCTTTTTATCTCATATATATCAAATCGCTACAGTACATTTTCTACAAAAAAAATTGCAATCCAAACACACATTTTATATATACCTCTATCGATTACAATACTATTTTCTTTTCTTCTTTTATGAGTCTCTCGGCATTTTTGCAGTTCAAACTCTTTTTGCTCCTCAATCAGTAAAGCATACTTTTACCATGCTTTTGCACCATGTTGCTCCTCCAACTTGCTTGCTTTATTTTAGTGTGGTCATTTTAGACTACGATAACCAGAGATCCTAACCAATCACCTGAGAATAAAATTATTTTCATAGTGTTTGCTAACATAATTCAGAATTGGCTTTAACCATTCAATCATGCATAACCTACTCAATTAGTTCCACTAAAAAACTAATCAAATATACAAACTAATATGTCAATCGATCAATCAACTTTCTTAGAAGGTGAAATAATAGAGAGATAAAGAAGCAACTACCACCAAAATCAATTATGCTACTAAATACATGTATATCAAACAATCTATAATATTCAACACTAATAATGAAGAGTTGCACATGTTATTCCAAATACTCCCAGTAAATCTTCTTCTTTTTTTTTAACAGATGCCTCATCCCTATTCAAGCAAAACCATACAATTTAAATTATAAAAACTAACTTAGTTTGTTCAGAAACAGTAATTTAGAACTTAAATTAGAGTAAAATATCACATGTGGTTTGGAATGAAAGGATACAATCTAGAACAAAAACTATGCTTTAACAAAATAAATCATATCAGAAACCCAAAAAAAAAAAGGGGGGGGGAAGAAAATGCACATCAATGTGAACAACCAAGCATAGATTAGGCCAAACATGGTGAGACAGGGAGTAAAGCAATAACAATAAAAAAAAACTGCACATATACTGGAAGCCGAAAAGAACCTAACAGAAAAAAGCAAGAATGTGCGGTTGGGACATAAAACTTATATTAATTAAATCACTAATTTTCCTACCAAGAAACAAAATAATAATTTAGTGTAAACCAAGAAACAAAATAATAATTGCTAGTTTAACTCCTCCTCCTTATACAAAATGACCCCACAATGTTTAATTGAATCAAAAGACTTTTGAGTAATTATAGCAAAACTAAAGCTTTAAATAGTAATACTCTCTGAACATTCTCGCATTCTCAAAATACCTGTAAAGGGAACATCGATTGTTTGGTCAAGCACACGTGGCCAATTGAAGAAGCCCAATTGAAGCTCAGTTCAGTGGATCCAGTCTCTGAAAGGTTTTATTGATAGGCCCAAGGGCTTAATAGGAAATGAAACTCACTGATGTCGCTCTCAGCATGAACGTATAAAGAAAGGCTTCCAACTGGTCTCAACTCTAAGCTCACTCTCAGCTCTTGCAGTCTCCTTCATATTGTGGGACGTATGATTTGCGGGCTTGGGTTCAATTGGGTAATGGGTCACTCTATACAGCTAGACTGATCTTCTCCAAAAATTCCTAATTTCTAGCGAAGGTATCTGAAAATTAGTACCCAGAAATGATTAAGGCTCATTTTTTTACTTTTTTTTTTTAAAGAGTAAATCTTATATACACTGACAGTGTATACATTATCACCATTTGATTCATGACATGTGTGCAAATATTGAACTTCAAATTCAATTTTGTGTAGTTGTCATTCATCCAATGCTGATAGTGTATACACTGTGTCAGTGTAGGAAAGATTAATCCTTTTTTTAATAGTTTTCACTCACTGACTTACTAATGACAATTCGATCTAGTGACGAGAGGAGGGTCGTTAAAGGCTTCCGTTACTATCAAATTCAATGTTTAAATTAAATATCTAACTGTTGGAGATAGAAAACTTGTAAACAAAGATAAGAGAGTTAAAAAATAAATGATAATGCATGCCGAGTGTGGTGGGAGAGGGGGAACATTTTGATATGATCACAAAATTAGATCACAAAGTTAGCGTCCAATACATGATCAAATCTAAAATTCTTGCTTTTTGGCTTATTGCAGGCGAAAATAAGATGCAGTTCTTGCTCTTAGTAGTAGTGTTTTCTCAAGCAGAAGCGATTTAATGTTTTAAGACAATATCACTATCTCAATATTCGGCCTTATGGAAGTAACAATTGGCCTTATAAATCGACTATTTTGGTCTGACTTGGCTTCGTTTGTACTGTCAGCAAATACTAACAATTTCATGATTTGTTAAAAAACTGACGATGGCATTTTAAACAAGGGTTAACATCTTTGTCAATCTGATTATTTTCCCCTATTTTATTGCTAAAAAGATAGAGGTTAAGGGACATGATCTCCCCATTTCAGGAGAATCCAAGAAAATTGTTTCTCAAAGCCTAATCGGGGAAACAATTCTGCATCTCCGCGATATGAAATTTGATCGTTTTGATGTCAAACCTTTTACGTAGTCAAATGAGGCTGTAGTTCACCTAATTTAGTGGAAATTAAGGATATTCACTCATTGTTTCTTCAATCATTAACAAATCATCGCTCAACATGTCCAAATTGTATTGGAGGGAGGAAAAACTGATTGCATATGAACACGGCACAGGGCACATGTCAACGAATATAATCAGTCCGAATTCTCACACCAAAACCTTGTAAAATTGTGCGTAGATGATTGACTTGGATGGTAAAATGTGAGAGATTGTAAAAAAGAGATTCTGAATTCAAGATTTCTACTTATTAGAAAAAAAAAACCTTGTAAAACCCTTTTTTTTTTTATTGTGTGTTGGGTTGATACACATCAACAGCCTCGTAAAACCCTATTTTTTAACCTTACATTTAAATGTGATTTTGGATCTGTCGAAGGCGAAAGCAAGCAAACAAGCCGATTACGTAGATTGGACCAAGTGCAATGAAATGTACACATGCATCGATATTGCAAGATTTTGCGCAATCACATTTAGGTAACATGAATGCCAACTCTTGTACTCTGGTGAAAACCACACATTCAAGAATCCCAGCATTAAGCTTTTATGTGTTACCTGTGTGAACCAATGACTAGATTTATACATAATGGGATTAGGCACATTGCAAGTATCCAATTCCAATTACGAACAGGATCATTTCCTTCAATTATACTGGCTTTAGATAGCTTGTGAAACTATTAAACATGATGTTCAAGCTTCAGCACCTTCTCAAGTGCTCCAAGTTTTCTCTCTGTCGCCAAATTTAGCAAATAAATGAGTTAAGAAAGTGGTAATAGAAATAGGGCAGTGCCGTCCCATTATTGATTTTCTTTTTCTCTATTTTTAAACAGAAAAGGATGAACATGAAAAGAATTGTGACTTAAATATGCTCAATTTTTTCAGAACTCAATTCCTTCGAGCCTCAACCCGTGGACAAGTTCTTTCTTTCCCGATCTGCTTTAGAAGGAATCTATACTAGGGGTGCAACTCAATCGAGAAGTTTGACTCGAGCTCACGAGTAGCTTAGTCAACTACTTGATTTGAATTATAAGCTCGACTTACTCAAGTGAGTTTTTGAATCAAACTCGAGTATGTATATCATACACTCAAAAAGCTCGTGGAGCTTTGTCAAATACTTAATATAATATCTAATTAATATATTATAAATAGTTAAATTACTCGAGCACGTAATATTTACTACCCTAATCATTTGTTGGGTTCAACTATCAAGTCGCGACTTCTCGAACTCTATTGAGTAGAATTTGAGTCCTTCTAATATTATGTCAAATCGAGCTCGAGTTTCATTCAAGCAACTCGCTCGAGTTCGAGTATTGTCACTAGACATCATACTCAAACTCAACTCGTATCACCGCTATCCTATACTTTATATTTGAGAAAAAAGGTTATTAAAAAAAGGAACAAGTAAACAAAGGAAAAAAAAAAGTTGCTTGAGTGATTATGTAGCCTACACTCCGGGCACATGTGCACAAGATCTACGTGATTAATCTATAAAGGCATTGAATACAGCCGCGAAGAGACCTATTTTGTATCCTTTTCCTTTCTTTCATCTAGTCACATTTAATAACCATCAACTTTTATACTTTTTCTTTCTAAATTACTTTTTTTTAATAACCATCGACTTATATACTTTTTCTTTCTAAATTGCTTTTTTCTTCTAGATTTTTCTAACGGGTGTTCAATGGGCACTTGTTAGTATACCTAGATCACACCTAACATATCATATGAATTCAAATATTAACAATTGTTACCCTATTTTGCATTTATATACTTTCTGTAATTAACATTAGTTTTCTAAAAGAGTTCGCCCACAAAAGGCACACCTAACATATCATATGAATTCAAATGCTAACAATTATTACCCTATTTTGCATTTTATATACTTTATGTATTTAAATTAGTTTTCCAAAAGAGTCCACCTACAAAAAGAAATTCTAAATCACGATATTTCTAAATGATAGATATAAACATAGGAATCTGTAAAATTAAAGAGGAGGTAGATATATTTCAAAGCGATAGACACAATATATGAGAATTTCTTGGGTTATCCATGGACTCTTTTAAGTAATAGACATAAACATGAAAATTCCTAAAAATTATTTTTTCAAAAGAGTTCGTCTAAAAAAAATGATTCTAATTCACGACATTTAGACACAATCATGAGAATCCTTTAGATTATCCATTAATGTGTTTTGTGTGGCTTGTTTCTATCCCTTAAATCGCATTTCGTTTAGTATAGAATTCTCCTTTTAAAAATATAGAGACATAAACTCCATCTTGTATACCTCACAAGCACTCCAAACAGTGTATTTTTATATAGTATGCTACTTTACACAAGACCTTTACTCCTGTTGCATGTGACGGTCACATGCCAATTGGAGTGGTTACAACTTGCAATTGCATCTGCCCCAAGCCAGCCAGCAGTCCTCAACTACTTCTCCAACTTGTGACAATACTGAAAACGTGGGTGGACCCGAGCAACATGCGACCCGTGGGCCCCGTCAAAGAGAAAATTCAATTCATGCATTGATGAATAAATACCAGACAAACAAAAGCATCAAAGCAACAAATTAAATCATAAATCTTTTTTTTTTTTTTAAATTTTCAAACTTTGCAAAATCACCGCCGCCACGTGCGGTGTCGAGATAGTCAAAGATTATTCAAAACATTTAATGCGTGACACGTGTTGGGAAGTCATTCGTTCGAATGACGTGTGAATTGGAGTTTTATTGGGAGATGGGGTTTAGCTATTCGCATCGGTGTGGTCGTCCGACCGTTGCGTAAGCGGCCCGCGCCCTCTTTATCGCGTTGGGGACTCCATCAAATTGACGATAATGGCCTCAATATTTTCTCATATTTGCGGTCATACCCTTTAGTATTATACTACTAGCCACTAGGTAGAGATGTTAGATTATACCATTAGGAAGTGTACAGGAAAAATTGGTTTTCACTCTTTTGTTGTACTTCTTTGGTACTCCAAAAAAGTGTAGTTGTCGTTCAAGAGTTTGGTGTTCTTTCACTACCCTTTTCACATCTAGTTTTCTTTTCAATTTTTTTTTGGTGTTCGGTCCCTTGTTGTTTTTTTATGCCCTACCTATATACCAAACCAAAATAAATCATGATGGGTAGGTTTAGAGGTTGATTTGAAGTGAAGTGAAAACATATAAAATCAAGTGGAGGTGCTTAAGGAGAAATAAAATTGAAGGTTGAATACAAAGTACTACACTATCTCCTAATAAAATGAATTTAGGAATTAATTGTGCAAATTATATCGTTCTTGAGGAAGAAAAAACTAATACAAAGAATTATAAATATATTTTTTAATAATTTTTTTCATCTCACGTACATTATATCAAAAAAATGTGTTATAGTATTTTTTTTTCAAAAATTAGCCCAAAAATTTTTTTTATCCGAACACACTTATTCAGCTGAAAAGTCTTCCCTTTAGCTTGTTCAATATTCTCTATTTTCACTATTTTGTTACAAAATTAGTTGACATTTTATGTATTTTGTAATTGTTGAAATGAATTTGTACTTGAAGGAAAAAAAAAAGAGGAGAAAAATGAATTGGTACTTGTTCTATGGTTACTTATAGAGTAGGTTTTGAGATGTGTTTGATATCATATAATGCAAGGGAATTGGTTGAAATATAACAAAAATTAAATTGAAACCATTAACCTCTCTAAACAAAATAGGGCGCAAATGAAATGGTCAATGTAAAATTTTCGTAATCTAACAAATCCAAGTTGGACTCAGATTTTGAAACAAAGGATTAATAATAAATAACATAAAAAATGCACTTATAATTTACTCACCTTTTTTATAAGAATAATTACATTATTTTTTCATGATAAATGTTAAAAAGAAAAGAACAAATAAATATAAACCACCACTTCTCAAGTCCCCCCTATATTCAACAACGTTAAATATCAAGAAAATCCCAAGCCCCAACTTGCTTCCAAAGTACCAAAGCCGTCAACACATTTCCTCGAAGCCCATAAAATAAAACAAAATAAAAAGGAAAAAAAAAGGCCATACCATACTTAGAAAATTACAGCAAAAAAATAAAGAAAAGGAAGCCCCCAACCCCTCAACAAACCATAGTAAAAACAGAGCCACCCCACCTCTCTCTTTCTCTCTCTCACAATACAAACCTAACTCAAACCAAACTCCTTTGCCCCCATTTGTGGGTATCATCAGTTTCGTTCCATCTTCTCTCCCTATTCTCTGCAAACCCTCAAAGAAAAAATAGAAAAAATCTCCAGAAATTAGAAAAAGAATGGATGCTTTGCACAACCCAGATGTTGCAGGAGCAGCAGCAGGTTGTTTCATGTTGGATGGTGAAGACGACCTTCTCAACTTCTCCTTGGACGACGGTGAAGAAGAGAAAGAAAATAAAAATCCTTCCCCTTTTCTAAAAGACCCTTATTCTTTTTCTCCTTCAAATACCCTCATTAGCCATCAAGATGATGATCTCAGCCGTTCACCTTCCTTCCCTGTAAGTCTTAATTGATGCCTGTGCTATGCTATGCTTTTGTTAAAGGTTATGTTCTTGGAGCCCAGAAAGTCTTAATTATGCCTGAGTTTGCCATGAACTCGGCCGAGTCTGGGCGGTTTGCATGAACTTGGTGCTGGAAATGCTGTGACTCGGTTTTGCCGCTGAGTTGACTCGGGCGAGTTTGGACTGAGTTGTATTCCGAGTCTGGCGGTTTTGGACGGCTTCTGTATATATATATATGCTCTAAAATACACGAGTGAGTTGAAATGCTTTGAGACGTTAAGGGTATTTTGGTAATTTTGTGAGGTAACGCGTGATGGGGGCTCCTTTGACTGAGAAGAGTCCGAGTTTTTGACTCGGTGGAACTGGAAAATGGGAAACCACGAAATTGGACAAAGGATGGCGGCCAAGGGTATTTTGGTAATTCTGTTTCTGGACGATTTGCCCTTAGAAACCCTGAGCATGGAATTGGACAAAGGATGGCGGCCAAGGGTATTTTGGGAAAGAAATAGTTTTTACGCGTCTTTATTAGTGAAGCATGGGCTGTCACTTGGGATTTTTCTGAGCTGGACTAATTAAATGAGCATATAACCGGACGAATATTTTCGGTGCCTGTTTTAGTATTAAAAGACAACTTTGCCCCCACGGAATATCCTGTCCCCCTGTCTGAGTGAGGGTTACCTTCTTTGGAATTTTTGACGTTGTCGGTACCCTTTACAGAAATTTGATTTCCCATGATAATCAAAATTCCTTAGTAGTGCTGCAACTAAATAAGTGGAAATATAAAAAAAAAAATTTACATAATTTCTGTGAAACTGAAAATCGAAAATTGTTCATTTGTTGGAACCTTTTGATGGATGTATTACACTGAGTTGATTCTGTGGGTTGACTAATGAGCTGACTTAACTTAGTCCTTTTGGGTCTGCTCAGTTTCTTGAGGGATGGAGATGTAGTTCTGATTATATATTGTTGTCCCATTTTATTCAGGAGTTTGAGGAAGAACTGGAATGGTTATCGAACAAGGACGCATTCCCGGCAGTGGAGACATGCTTCGACCTTCTATCTGAGACCCCGGATTTTGATGGATTGAACCACCAGAGCCCGGTATCCGTGCTTGAAAACAGCAGTAGTAGCAGCAATAGCAATGGTAGCAATGGCAGCGCGGTAATGAGCTGCTGTGGGAACCTTAAGGTGCCCAGTAGTTTCCCTGTTCGCCCGCGTAGCCAGAGAAGGAGGAGAAAACGAAGATCAGGTTTTGGGGACTTGCCGAGCCAGGAATGGCAGTGGTGGAATCATGTGAATATTAAGAGTAACAGGCAGGAAGTGGCATTACCACCAGTGCCAGTGAAGGCAAATACTAGTGCTACTATTGGGAGGAGATGCCTGCATTGCCAAGCTGATCAGACCCCACAATGGCGCGCAGGCCCAATGGGGCCGAAAACTCTTTGCAATGCCTGTGGGGTGCGGTATAAGTCCGGGCGTCTTGTGCCTGAGTATCGCCCTGCTAGTAGTCCTACATTTTCGGCTGCATTGCATTCGAATTCTCATAGGAAGATAGTTGAGATGAGGAGGCAGAAGCAACCAGGAATGGGAGGAATCATGGCGAACGGGAGTTGTGGATATAGGGTAGGATAGGGATGGAGTAATGCATTAAATTTTTTTCTGCTTTCTTCCTTTATTTTTTTTTTAACATATAGTTAGGTTAGAGCTTAGGGTCTGTTGTAATAGCGCTAGACGGTTAGAACCATTTTTATTTTGCTTCCATCAAATTCCAGTAGGGAATTTTGACTTTAGTGTGCTTGGTTATGAATTAGACTAGAAATGAAAATTAAGATGTTATGGTTTTGGTTTTTGCCATAGTTTATACCTTTCATTGGCTTGCTTGCTTGCGTCGAGATCATGAGTAAGTTCTCATTCTCAAGGAATTGGTGATGCTTTAATAGGAGGAACATGTTTATCAGAATCAACCCCTCAGTCTGTTTTGTAAATTTGCTCGAGGTTATTGATCTTGTTTGCCTTTTGGAAATACTGAATTTAGATAGGCAGTGAAGCTGAAGTTTGTAATTGGTGTCAATTTTGTAGCATGTTTTGTGACTTGAATGATGAATCCTAATACATGTTGTGATAAGTTGATCAAATACTTTTAGTCTTTACCATTCTTAGTAGTCCAGCCTAATGTCAATTTTGGGAGGCTTCTTGCTCATATTATGAATTGTTTCCGACCTTGATAGCTCAGATGATTGTGGTAAATGAGTCTAAGAAACTCTTCCGTCTGTTGCATGGGCATGACTCTCATTCTCAAATCGGCGTTTCAAGTTGAGTTGCCTTACATTTGTTCAGTCTGTTTTTGTAGTATTAGGCTCTGCTGTTCACCGAAACGCCAGGACGAAGGGTTTAGATATTTCCCAGGTTTCCTGCCGCTAGGTAGAAAGTTGTTGATCACTGGATCATGCTGGTGGGATGCACCTCTGTCTTTATCCTTTGCGTCATGCAATGCTTTATGGGTATGCCTGGTTTGACTGCAAAATTGTCGTAGATGATACGTTGATTTGAGTATTGGAACAATTCACCGAGTCATAGAGAGCAAGTCTCATCCACTCTAAGACACATTTTTTATTCTGTAAGAAGAAACAAACATTCAATAATGTGTTGTTGTTATCCTTTTGAACGATTCTTTAAACTCGGACCCGAAAGGTGAATCAAAAGAGCTTGTGGCTTGCGGTTCAATTAGTTCGATCGGTTCAATTTCGATTTAAAAGGTTTTATCATTTTAAAAATTTTAATAATATTGAAATATTTTTTAAGAATAAACAAGGGTTAAAAACAAAAAAATCTCCTGTGATATATCTAATATACAGAAAAGTCCCTTGTGGTTTCAAAACGTACAAAACGACATCTCATATTTTGAACTAAATTGTACACTAACAAAATTCGTTAAACTTAACGAAAATGACGGTTTTGGCCGTTAAATTTATCGAATTCCGTTAAGTTTACCGAATTCCGTTAAGTTTAACGAATTCTGTTAGTTTATAATTTAGTTCAAAACATGAGATGCCATTTTGTATGTTTTGAAATCATGAGGGGCTTTTCTGTGTATTAGGTATACCGCAAGGGGTTTTTTTTATTATTAATCCAATAAAAAAATTAGTAAAATTCGAGAGGTTCAAAACCAGAGATATACTTGAATTTTTGACCGTATTTTACTAGAGAGGTTCAAAACCGTATTTTACCGACTCAACTGATTGATTTTGACCAGATTTGATCGATTTGCTTGAATTTTTGAATTGACGATTGAATTAGACCAGAGATATGACCGGTCTTTCAAAACATTACAAATGTATGGAGTCC